>NC_056735.1:360262041-360509179 GCF_019279795.1 Protopterus annectens
GAATCTGTGTGGTGTTCTGTATCCTCACCCGTATCAGTGATAGCAAAGGTTTAAGATAGTGTGAGAAATTCCGACAAAGGTTCAGTCAAGGAGCCTGTACCAGAGACAGTTGGTTGACCAGGCGGTTTATTGGGATCCTTATGGATCTTGGGCAAAAAGTAAATGTATTGTCTAGGGTGATTGACCTTGAGGTGATAACGGGTATCATGAGTAACGATTCCCTCCTCTTCTGCTAGTTCAACACATGACCTTTCTTGTTTAAAATTGTCCTTAATCATATTATACTTGCTCAGATTCGGATGTACATCTTTGAGAACCTCATTTTGAAAAGAATGTACAATGGGTGACACTGGTGGCTTGAACTGTGAAGGTCTAAATCGAAACGTTCTGAGGCCAGATTGATCTACCTTCTCCCCTTCTAAGTTATGATAAAACTATCTTGAGGGTATGGCAAAAATTGACCATCTTGTGCAAAATGATGCTCTGGAACACACAAACCTAGCACAAAACCCAAACCTTTATTTAGAACCTGGAGGAGTTTTTCATTAAATGTAACAGAAGATGTGTTATGTACATTGTTCACTTCATTCAAATTGTGGTCATTCTGAAGAATCAACCCAAGATCCATGATGTCTTTTGTGTTTCCTACCCCGCCCCCCCTCCCCCTGTCTGAGAGATTTGTGCCTAAAGGGATCCCTCCCATCAAACTGTGCTCTAAATTGTTCCTCTTGGGAACTGGTGAAACTCTGGTGTGGCCATTCTCCCAGTCTGTGTTGGATGATTCATCCCCAGAAGTTGCAGACTCCCCATCTCTTTTCTTGAGTATAGACCTAGGTCGCGAGACCCTTGATTTTTGGGGTATTTGGACATGTGTGACAAATTTGACCCTGGGACGCACCTCAAAAGGCTTGCCTCTGTCAGTCTCTCACATCACGAGTAAACATTTTTATTTCCTTCAACCCAGAATCTAATTCCAACAGATGATTACCAAGTTTGTCAATACAAATGTTATAACATGGGAGTGATGAAAAATCCTCAAATCATTTACTTAAATTTAAGACCCGAGTAGTTTGTTCCTCCACCTTCCTGTCGTAATGGTTAGTGAATACATTAAACGTCAGAGGCCTCCTGTTGTGCCTCAGACCATTGGGCCAAAAGACGCTCATCTGGTTCAGCAATCATAGGTTGCAACCTTATTTTTAATCCCCTGGGGGCAATTGTACTCCGTTGATATGCCCGAAACAACCTAAGATGCCAAACATTTTTCCTTAGTGTAATAAGATTTTGTCATCTTCATAAAAGCTGATCTACAGTCCTGAGTGGGGTCGTGAACACCAGAGTCATTATTAACATTACCTGACCCCAGGCCAAAAATACCCAAAACCCCAGTGTCCGATGAAAGACCTTTAATGGTTGCCAAATCCATTACTGACCAAAAAGATCACAATATAACTAATAACCTAAAAAGTCACTAAATCCACTGTCCACATCAGTCAAATTAGGGTACTGTTTCCAAAACTGTCTTATGCAACTGATACCACAAATATTCCAAAAAATGTATTACTTTAGTTCTCTTCACCAGGTATGAGGCATCAGAAAATGGCCAACATGGGCACAACAGCCAGTAAACTGCACTCAAAACAGGGTGCCTGGTTGCTCAGTGTTTATAATGATATAAAAAATATAAAGAAATCAATCAAATAAAATGATGTTTGCAATGCTTACTTGACACTTCAATAAGTCCACTTACACAACCTATACCTGCTACGTCACCCAAAAAGCCAAAAGACAAACCTCAAATGCTAACTGTAGCAGTGGATAAACCAAATAAGTATATGCAATTTGGTCGGTGGTGTGATGACAAACAAGTTCAGTAAATAACTGAGCCATACAATTATAAACTTAGATGTGAAGTCAAACACTCCACTCAAAAATCAACGAATATCCAATATTTGTCCAAAACACCAGGAAAATAGGGCAAAAAATTATATTATCCTCCCTATTAAGTCCAGGACTCATCGATGTAAAAAAATCAGCTTAAATATTGATAAACCCAATATTTCCATATGCAGGGCAGTCTGAAGTCATACAATCTGTTTTTATCCCATCTAAAAATAAAGGAAAAAAAACTCCCTTATCTATCTAAAAAAGGAAATTAATATATGTTGTCCCTAACAGTATGCATAAACAATAAGGATGTGCAGTCAGGCAAAACCATGAAATACATGTACCGTAGATTGTAGTTTGAGGGTGAAGATCCATTGTGAAGCAAACAGTCTGTTAATCAACATTGACATGTTTGAGCATTAATCGGAACATGCATCAAAAGTTGAACACACGCATCGAAAAATTGAACCATATGTCATCCCCAACATAAACTTGGAATTGAAACAACCAGTCCCCAAGATGTAACATAATACGGACCATTTGCCTGATGGGAGTGATTAAAAATTTAAAACATTCCAAAATAATACATATAGCAAAAATTATCAAATATTAGTACAATGTTGAGTCCACAAGTCATAGACTGTTCAAACTCGTGAACACTAATACTGAGCCCTCAAAAGCGAACACAGTAGGCCCTAGAAGTAATAAACACATAAGATGCAACCTGCAACGTATGTATCAGGATTTCATAACAATAGAAAGTCACTCCAGAGTCTGAATAAAGCCTCTGCTTAAAACGCACAGTCGCGGTCCAAATGAAATCAAAACAGTGTTAATTTGTAAACACAATCCAGCACTTAAAATAAGGCTCAACCTAAGCCGGATCCCTTGCCTTGCGTTGAAACAAGCCAAACAGTTGTACCATCCAGTTCGCCACAACAAAAACTTTTATAATGTCCAAAACGAAATGAAATGTTCCTTTTAGTGTCCAAATCCAGTAATTCTGAAGATATTAATTGGAACAGTTCTCGTACAAGAAAATGTAAATGCAGTACCTGCTAAGCTGCTTCGTAAAAAGATGTAAAAAGTGCTCATCTTCAATGGACGAAAAACTGCAACATAAGGGCTGGAGTTGCAACAAAGCATAAACCTTTCCCAATCTTGTCATTGCCATTCTTCCTGTACCCAAGAGATAAATCCAAGTGAAAATGCTGCAAACGTGCACAGAGCTCCAACGGAGGATGGCCACACCAGAGACGCCACCAGCAGGAAACAGAAAGGACCAACAACAAATGCACCTGTACGAGTGACTGGTCCACGGCTATACCACATCAACAGAACAGCAAAAAAGAAAAAGCCAGCACTCTATTCTCCAGTTTAGCCTTCTGGCAAAAAAATATTTTATTCTATGAAGACTGAATAAAAAAATTAGTCCAGTGGGGTCATACTGGATTCGGCAAAAGCCTTCTTCAGCAATCACACCACAAAAAATATGAACGACTATCAACTCGCACGCTTTTATATGCAATGTAGTAGTGCCTCTAGTGGATAAATATATTACAAAACTAGATAGCAAAAGTAATATGTTTGTGTCTTTTGGCTTTTCCCGGTTAGGGGTCACCACAGCAGAACTCCGGTCCGCTAATGATTGGCAGTTGATTTTTTACATACCGGCTTGCCAGGCCTGACGCACAACCTTCAACGACGGTACACCCATTCACACATGTCTCAACGCAGAAGATGCTCTAGCTGAGAATCTAACCGGACAGCGTCTTACTGTGAGGCGACAATGCTGCCGCAGCACCACCACCGCGGGTCAGATAGCAAAAGTAATATATGATAAAATATTTAAATATCACAATCTGTGTACAGGAATCCAGTAGTAAGTATATAAATGATCCATTACAAAGTCATTCAAAATTGGTTATTCAACCCAGGTGAAAGAGTTCCCAATTTGACAATCCACCTTTTTCCTTTGTTAGTAACTCATGTAATACATGAACCTCATTACTCTTGAACCTGATATGGTCAATGACATTATGTACATTGTTCAGCATTCAAATTTTCATCATATTCTGAAGAATCACCTCAAGATCCATGTCTCTTGTGTTTTCTACCCCCCCCCCCCCGTCTCTGAGATCTGTGCCTAAAGGGATCCCCCCTCTCAAACTGTGCTCTAAATTGTTCCTCTTGGGAACTGGTAACTCTGGTGTGGCCATCCTCCAAGTCTGTGTTCGATGATGATTCATCCCCAGAAGTTGCAGACTCCCTATCTCTTTTCTTGAGTATAGTCCTAGGTCGAGAGACCCTTGATTTTATGGGGGTTTGGACAGGTGACAAACTTGACCCTGGGACACGCACCTCAAAAGGCTTTCCTCTGTCAGTCTCCCACATCCCGAGTAAACTATTTTTCTTTCCTTCAGCCTAGAATCGAATTCCAACAGATCATTACCAAGTTTAATGTTTCCTTTTTTGGTAACTGCAGTACCAGTTGGGTTATTTAGCCTAATGTAGTTGTCTGGCATTTTATGTGGGACAGACTTCCCGACCCTTTAAATTAAGGGTTGGTGAAAATTTAAGTGATATCAGAAACAAAAAAGATTCGAGTTCCTTGTATAAACACACACTTAAACATCCCACAGGGATCTATAGCTTCATGGTCATTGACCATATCAGGTTCAAGAGTAATGAGGTTCATGTATTACATGAGTTACTAACAAAGAAAAAATGTGGGTTATCAAATTGGGAGCTCTATTTTCACCTAGGTTGAATAACCAATTTTAAATGATTTTGTAATGGATCATTTATATACTTATTGGATTCCTGTACACGCAGATATTTTGTGATATTCAAATATTTTGTCATATATTACTTTTGCTATCTAGTTTTGTAATATATATTTTTTATCCAGTACAGGGCACTACTACATTGCATATAAATGCGTGAGAGTTAATAGTCATTCATATTATTTTTTTGTGGTCTGGTTGCTGAAGAAGGCTTTTGCCGAAACCGGTATGACCCCACTGGGCTAATTTTTTATTCAGTCTTCATGGAATAAAATATTTTTTTGCCAGAAGGCTACACTGGAGAATTGAGTGCTGGCTTTTTCTTTTTTGCTGTTTTATTGAAGAAACTCTGTGGGCGTTCCACCTGTTGGATATGCCTGGTTAGGTACATACCAAAGGGGGCATTGTACTCCATGATAGGTCTGATGAATGCCAAGTACAGTGGAACAATGACTTCCTTGGTCATAGATGCCATACCTTACTGTATAAGTTGCTCATCATAGAATGATTTAGTCACTACTGTAGATGCATGTTGATGGTCAAAAGCTAGATTACTATCTGTGTGCTCTAAGGGATGTGTTGTCAATATAAGAGGGGTGGATGGCTTCCTGAAGGATACTGTTATGCATTTCTTGGCATTTAGTTATAGTCTATGGCCCTGGCTCCAGTTTGTGCCCGCCTTTTTTGGGGGAGCATTTGTGTCAATGGGGAAGTCAATGAGCGGTCTTAATTTGCAATCACCTGCAAATTGTCAGTCAGAGGCCATTGATGTTGGCCTTGACTTTAGAGAGGTAAATGCCAAAAAGGAACAGTCCCATGACTGATTCCTGAAGGACTCGTCTTGTGACTGCCCTCTTAGAATTGAGGAGCCAACTTTTACAAACTTCCTGGGTCCTGTCAGTAAGCCAGCTAGCTGCCCACTGGATTACAATAAGGGTTTGTACCTAACCTCGTAAGTTTGTCCACAATGCCAGAGTGGAGGATTGTCCAATGGTTTGGCCAGGTGAAGGTAGGCATTGTGAACCATTTTGCCCTTATCCATTGCTTTGGTTACCTTCTCAAAGAAGTCCACCAGGTTGAGTAGGCATGACCTGCCCATGATGAAACTAAATTGGGTTGGGTCCATTGTCTGGAGGTTTCCTATGTCATTATCTATTTCCATGACTATTTCCATTACTTTGCATATGAGACTGGTGAGACTTGTGCCTGTAGTTCCCAGGGTCTGTAGATGCCCTACCTTTGTACAGAGGGATGACTGTTTCTTTTTTCC
Organism: Protopterus annectens; assembly: GCF_019279795.1. Taxonomy (NCBI): domain Eukaryota; kingdom Metazoa; phylum Chordata; order Ceratodontiformes; family Protopteridae; genus Protopterus; species Protopterus annectens. The sequence continues at coordinate 360,267,985 of NC_056735.1, forward strand.
ATTCACGAGCCAAAAAAGCCCGTTTCGGGGCTACAGTGAAATAGCTCCACAGGGGCCTGATCATGTTTCATGCTATTTAGAAGGCATTCTAGGGTATTGCCTGGGCCCATTGATGCAGTGTTGTTGGCCTTGGAGAGCAGTAAGGACCTGTTTCTAGTAGTAGCAGGGGGAGCTGTATTTGATATTTCCTGAGGGAAGGTTAAGAGAGAGTGGGCTAAAGTTGGAGCTAAATTTTGTTGGCCAGTAGGTTTGCTTATATCTTTTGGCTCAGTATAGGTGGCTGCATTTGCAATGAGCTCTGCACACAATTGTGTATTGCTTTTGAAGTTGTGAACACAGATAAAGAATGCCTTATGGTTGCCTTTGGCCTGGGAGGCCTAAATTACCTCAAATTTGGCTTTGGTAGACTTTGTCCTCAGAGTTTAGTTTGAGAGTAGTTTTATCCTGCTGGGTGCAGCACCACTTAATTTTTACAGTGATTTTCTTCCTTTTATACAGCCTATTGATGCTAGGATTCCACTAGAGTGACTTGTTGTTTTGAGTTAGTTCTGTACTACTTCCTGGTGGGTACACCAGCCTATATCCCGCTATTAGCATGCTTGCATAGGGTTTCTGTGAGCAGTTGTGCATAGGCTGCAGTGTTCTCAGGGTTTATTTTGCCAGGTTATCACTTAATGGTAAGAAGCTAGCCTTAGAATAGTTCCTGAATATTCCAGTGCTAGCTGGGGTTCTAGGTTTTATTTTCACTTCAAAGGACAGCATTTTGTGGTCTGACCTTACCAGAGAAGACATTACCCTACTGGTATGCAGCACTGTCCCATATTAGGATCAGATCCAGTTTGGTTGTAGCCCTTGTTGGTGTTTTGACAGCCTGGTCCAGGGAGTTTGTGTTAACAAAATCCAGGAATCTCTGTTCCTGTACTTTTGGTGTGATACGATTCCAAGTTAATAGTGGGGTAATTCAAGTCGCCCTTGAATATGGTATTGGGTTGGATGATAAGTGTTTCCAGCAAGGTAAAATACATGGTATGGGTTTCCTGGCTCATATAGGAGGACCTGTAGCATCCAAGGAAGTGGTATGGGATTTTTCCGATTGTGATTTGAATGTTGAGAAGCTGAAATGCATTTTTCTGTTTAACAAGGCTCTAGGTTCTGCTTCTAGTTCAGTTATGAGAATTATTTGGCTACTTTCACAAAAATTTCCTGAAGATGTTAAAACTGAAAATTTTAATACTCACTTAGAAAAGGAAGCTGTGTTTGTCCCTTCTGCACTTGAGCTTAAGAGATTTGATGGGGTGGGGTATTTATTCTAAGAGTGGTCCGAAGTTTCCGACCTTCAGTTTTTAAGGCAAATTTTTTCTTCTACTTCAGCTCTGTTTTTCAAAAAGTGGTTCAAGCAGCAAGGTGCCAACAAAAGGCTTTTAAAAAGCAGTAGCCAGGAATTTTTAAAAAAGGGAAAGCCTCTCCGTCAAGGGCTGTGAAAGTCAGAATAACTGTTTACCTTTTCAGGCGCTCCCCCTCACTCAGCTTTCACTCTGCCTGTCTCTGAGTCTACATCTTCCTTTCTGGCACCAGATTGTTCCAAGCAGATAGGTTCTGCAAGTTATTGAGCAGGGTACACTTGGCAATGGGAGTCTATCCCTTCTTTCACAGCAAGTCAGATATCTGTGCTTCCTTCAGTTCTGGAGCAAATAATATCCCAGGGAGTCAAAGAAAGCAGTGCCTGCCTGTCAGATGGGCAGAGGACTGTGTTAATAAGAAAGGGACCTGGAAGCTTGTGTTGGACTTCTATCTAAATTAATAGTAATAACCTCTTGGGGATTTCCTGTTACAGAAGCCCTTGGTTGCACTGAATACCAGAGACTTTTCTCTCCACCTCAAGGCCCAACAGATGCCCTTTCTTGTGTCGGGGTGAAAGGGTCATTGGCCTGTGCCATATTTTGTGTTGGAGCCCATTAAAGCCTTCATAGGGTTGCTGGTTAATCCAAAGCCAAATCCAAGAATGCTGAAATTGAAATACCTCATTGGGGAACTATTTTATTAATTACCATTGGTTATTAACTTGTTAGTGGCTAAGACACTGTGTGGAAATAAATCCCTAATCAGGGCCTCCACGCATTTTTTGCCTAGGCCTGGAGCACAAAGTACCCAACTGTCATTGTGTAGTTATTTTAATTTCAGAACTTTGAGAAGGGCAGAATTGTTTGGAAGAGTTTTTAGAGAAGGAGAGGGGACTTCAGCTGACACCACACTTAAAATCATGCCTAAGCCAAATTCAAAAAGGCTGCTTCCAGCTTGCCTCAACCTAGGTTTCCTGAAACTGTCACTGCGGTCCTACTGGCAGTACCTAGTCAAGGTTGGCTGAGGATCTCCTGGATGTTCGTGTTTCACTGTTGTAGTCATTACTCTTGGGTTATCCTGCTGGCAGGCTACCCGCAGTTGGCCTGAATTCCAAAGTCTTGGTCCGGCTTCGATTGCTGTCACCTCTTCCCTGACGTCAGTGCGCCAGGGGTATATTGCTGCGCGGTGCCCGAAGCAAAAGCAGTTCGCAAGTGCCAGTCGGCCGACTCCTGAGATTTTCAAAATCGAATTTCAGATCAGAAGTCTAAATTACAGCTAAGTACCCCGTTGGGGAAACTTTTTTTCTTGCTCCAGACCGATGTCATCAAAAGTTAACAATTGTATTTCTTGTGGGAAGCAAATACCTCATATGGATTTTAATTCTTACTGTATTCCTTGCTTAGGCCCTAATCACAACGTTGGTAGCTGCCGGTTTTGTGCTAGATTTAACCAACGCACTATTAAGCGTCTGTATGATTTTGCCTTTCATTACTTTGATGGAAGGTTTAATTATATAATGCCGTCTGAGCAGCCGATAACCGGAGTTTATAAAAAGCGCAAGGAAAAGGACAGGCATCTGCAGTCCAAAACTGATGACTCTGCCCCTGCTAGGCCATTCGCCTGTTCTCAGTGAGGCGCTTTCGCAGCCCCTGACGCCCGCTACCTCAGAGCCACAGGCCGCTTCTGACTCGCACGTGGAGCCGACTAGGCCTCTGGGATACTCAAGGTATTGGACTCTGAAACTATTCCCTCAGATGGGTCCGGAGCCGCTGAGCAGCCATTGGCTTCTGAGGGTGTTTTCAGACCTACACAATTATATGTCAAGCCAACCTCAGCTTTGACAGACTAAAATAGCTGTAAAGACAAACAAGTGCAGCATTCTCCTGGACAGACTTCCATGCCTAAGAAACAGATGCTTAAAATGGCCGAAGACCTAATTACTTTGATCAGGGGTTCCCATCCCCCTCCTGATAAGAGGCCTAGGCAAGAGACAGAATACGACTCTTCTGATCAGGTTTCAATTTTCTGACTCCTCTTCTGAACAGGGATACTCTTTTCCTCCCTATGAGGATTCTGATGCTGAAGAATCTATTCCTTCAGCCTCTCCTCCTGAGGATGATTATTTTGGGGGAACACTTTCACTGGAGAGCCAAGATTACTCAGAATCTAAGAAAAGGTTCAGACTTTCTTTTACTACCTCAGCACATACCTCTTGCTATTCCATCTGTTCTAGACATTGTAGATGTATTTTCAGAGTCCGGCCTGTCTCCTGACTCTTTACCCCCTGCACTTGCTAAGCCAGACAGATACTACAGGGTTCCAGACTCTCATAAATTTCTATATAAAAACCCTGCGGCTGACCCAGAAACTATCTCAGGGTCCCAAAGGCGTCAAGGCTTCTACTGCAAAAATCCCTGTCCTCTCAGATAGGGATTCTAGGGCACTGGACAGATGGGGGAAAAAGGTTTACAGTTCTGCTACCTTGGCTGTAAGGGCTTTAAATTGTCAGTTTCATATGCTTAAATATCAGCAATACTTGATGTACTGCTTAAACAGAAAATGTTGACAAGTTCTGAATGTTCTGATAAGGAAATGCAGGATTTATTGCATGCAGCTGAACAAGTGGGAAAGCATACTTTGCAATGTGGTTTTGATTTACTAGAGGCCTCTTACAGGGCCGCTGTTATGGGTTCTGTCATTAGAAGGCATGCTTGGTTAAAGAAACAGAATCTGCCTGATCGTGTTGAAGCAAAATTATTGGATGCTCCATTATAGCATACTACTTAGTTTGGTACTAAGGCAGAAGAGTTGTTGAAAGAAATGGAGGATAAAGTGAAATCCATGCAGACAGTTAAGCATTTCCTACAGGTACAGCCACCCAGATTAAGCAGGAACTGGCCTACAAAGAATTGGTCCTTTCCAGTCTGACAGGCCACAGAGAGGTAGATACGCCCCTGAGGCAGATCCCAGCCCCAAGGCTCATACAGGCCTAAACAATGAGGTGCTTCTACCTCCAAAAGCGGAGAAAACAAAGCACAACCATACAGGAAACAGTCCCAATGACTTTCCTCTGCCAGAACCAAGCACTTATCTTTTGGCAGCTCCCTTAGGGGGAAAACTAGCACTTTTTTCACCAAATTGGCACATGATTGCCCAGGACAAATGGGTCTTGAACATAGTGTCTCAAGGATACAGGTTCCACTTTCACACCCTGCCAAGGGCAAAAGGTATGCCAGACCTGCCACACAATCAATGGGCCGAGGCACAAAAACAAGTTTCATCCCTCATGGACATGAGGGCCATTCAGCAAGTGCCACAACAAGAGCAGGTACAAGGATTTTACTCTAGACTTTTCTTGGTGCCCAGAAAGGACAAAGCCTGGAGACCAATACTGGACCTGTGTAAACACATTTCTGGACGTTCCAAAATTCAAAATGTTGACTCTGCAGCAGCTACTGCCCATGCTGGGCAAGAAGGCTTGGCTCGTAACTTTGGAACTAAGAGACTTACCTGCATGTCCCAATCAGACAGTCTTGCAGAAGATACCTCAGATTCATAGCTGGCTCAATGCACTACCAATTCTCTGCACTGCCCTTTGGCTTATCTACTGCACCCAGGGTCTTCACAAAATTCCTGGCACCAGTAATTGCATTTTGCTGACAGAGGAATTCAAATATATCCTTACTTGGACGACTGCATTATTCAAGCAGAGAACAAAGACATTCTACTAAAGCATCTGGCGTTTGTAAAAAGATTACTAATTTGCCTAGGGTACACAGTAAACGAAACAAAATCAAAACTAGTACCCTCTCAACAGATATTCCTGGGTGCAAGCTTAAATACAACTGCCCAAATGGCTTGTCTCACGCCAGACAAAGGCAACTGACTTCTTACTTCAAAATGTTGGCAACAAAGACCCAGTTAATCTGCAAGAAGAATTCTGCAGCCTTTGGGCTTCATGGCATCCTGCATTCTGCTAATTCCATATGCCAGACTGCATATGAGGAAACTACAATGGTATCTAAAACGTGTTTGGACTCAACATTGCCACAGCCTGGAAACATTAATTACCTACATTCCCTGCCTGCAACAGGAGTTTCGATGGTGGGCACAGGCCTGTCACCACAAGGGACAGCCATTCACTTTACCCACAGCCAGGTAGACACTAACAATGGACACATCAGATTATGCCTGGGGGGGCCCACATGGCAGGAAAATGTATTCAGGGCACATGGCCTGCAAGCCAGATGCATCTTCATATCAATCAAAAAGAGATGCTAGCTGTTCAGAATGCCCTGACCGCTTTCGAGGATCTACTTCATCTAGGCAACTACTGATAAAGACGGACAATACTACAGTCATGTGGTACATAAACAAGCAGGGAGGCACACATTCCTACCCCGTCTGCAGACAAGCCATGACTTTGTGGGACACAGCATTGACTTATCAAGTTCACCTGCAAGCACAATTCCTGCCTGGAAAAATAAATACTCTGGCAGACTAAGCAGAAACCTCACTGATCCCCACGAGTGGAAACTGGATTCGCAAGTCTTCAGCATAACAAGGAAATGGGGATGCCCAGACATGGATCTATTTGCCTTCCCTCAACTGCCAACTACAGAGATTCTGCACAAGGATTTATCACAAGCAAGCATGGAAAGTGGATGCCCTATTCTGCTGGAAAAACCTACCCGTATATGCCTTTCCTCCATTGCCTCTCCTCCCCAAGGTACTCCTAAACTTCAGACAAGAGAAGCCAAAAATGATACTGATTGCCCCAGACTGGCCACGCCAGCACTGGTACCCAATCGTAAAGAACTTGTCTCAAGGTCCAGCTTGGACACTGCCTCAAACTTCTCACTTACTAACCCAACAAAACAATCAGATCCTGCACAGCCAACTCGGGGCCTTAAATCTGGCAGCATGGCAGATAATGTAGCCATTCAGAACACTCCTCTCTCCAAAGCTGTAATGGATGTTATCTTGGAGGCCAGGAGGCCCAGTACCAGAAAATCTTATGCAGAAAAATGGAAGAGATTCTGTGCTTGGTACCAGGAACAATTGACACTTTTGTACCAAATATTCGTCAGATTTTACAATACTTAACTGAGATGCTGGATAAAGGCCTATCCTTTTCATCAATTCAGATTCATGCCTCTGCCAGTTCAGCCCATTACAATACGGAACCACCTATCTCTTCTCATCCTTTAATAAGGCAGTACCTCAGAGGGGCCAAAATCATAAGACCTTAAAGGAGATACCAATACCTGCATGGGACCTCAATTATGTCTGTGAAAAACTCACACTGCCTCCTTTTGAGCCAGACTCAACAGCTGATATAAAATTCTTATCCTGGAAAACAGCTCTGCTCCTAGCAATAACCTCTGCAAGATGAGTTGCGGAGTTACAGGCACTCGTGGCTGTGGAACCTTTTATCATTTTCCATCAAGACAGGGTTTCTCTGAGGACGAACCCTACATTTATGCCTAAGGTGGTGTCCAGTGTGGCTCTTAATCAAACCATTCATTTGCCTACCTTTTATCCAAACCCACAGAACAAGGGGGAGAGACTTCTACATTCTTTGGACATACAGAGACAGCTACGCTTCTACTTGGACAGAACTAAAGCTTTCAGAAAGACTGAGCAACTCTTAGTGGCATATGCTGCAGAATCACAAGGAAAGGCTATTTCAGAACAGACTATTTCAAAATGGATAGGCCATTGAATTCGTTTCTGCTACTCTCAGCATGGCAAATCAGTGCCTAAGGCATTAGGCCACATTCTACCAGAGCAGCAGCCACTTCAGCAGCCTTCTTCAGAGGAGTACCAACCAAAGACATCTTAGAGGCTGCAACTTGGAGTTCAGTGCACACTTTTACAAAGCACTACCACTTACCTCTCTACTCTACATCCAGAGCAGGCTTTAGCAGTGCAGTTCTGCAGGGTCTCATAAGCCTCTCCTAATACTATTTAGCCCAGCCATCCATCCTCAGCTTTGGGATTCAACCCAAAAGTAATGACTGCAACAGTGAAACACTATGAACATGGTACAGTTGTGTACCTACCATAAATGTAGATGTTTGAATGTATTCACTGTTGCAGTCCAGGTTACCCTTCCACCATCCCCCTTTCATTTGCTGGATTTTATCTGTATTTCTCTATTCTATACAACCTATGTGGTGTATTTGCTTGTAGATGAAGGAAATGTTTACTTTAGTGCATGCATGTTTATTGGCATAATCTATTTAGCCTACCCTTTTGGGGGCACCTGACATCTGGGGCAAGAAAAACTGAAGAAAATGGTGTCTGCTGCATCTTTTATACTCCTGGCGCACTGACGTAAAGGGAAGAGGCGACAGCAACAGACGCCGGACCAAGACTTTGGAATTCAGGCCGACTGCGGGTAGCTTGCCAGCAGGATAACCAAAGAGTAATGACTGCAACAGTGAATACACTCTAACATCTACATTTATGGTAAGTACACAACTGTACTATTTCATGAGATACAGGCAGCTGAGCGCTGGTAGAATGCCTGCTCTCACAGTATCTTCTCCTGGTAAAAGGAAGGTGTTTTGATGCTTTTAACAAGGCAACACCTTCAATGTCTGTGTTCAGGTGACAGGCCTGATTAAGGCAACAGTCTTTTCATGAGCATGCAAAATCTGAAATGCTGGATGCATGTCTTGAAAAGGGCTTTGTTTGGTCCCAAAGTTTAAGTAGTATTTATGAAACTGAAGAACAAAACCAAGTCCTTTGAGACTGTAAAGGACATTTTGCAGGTACATCTCCCAAGATTCAGTAGGAATTGCTGTATTAGGCCCTGATCCTTTTCTGCCTCTCAGTTTAAACAGAGAGGAAGACCAGAAGAGAGAGAACCATAGGCAACAAAGAATATGGTAAGCTGACCTAGGCTCAACAGACCCATCCTCAGGGTCCTGCAGGTAATGGCCATAATTCAGATGAGCGCCTCTGTCTCCCTTTTCTTAAGTCCCACTTCATTCTCACTTTGCAAAGCCAGGAGGAAGACTTTCCCTTTCCTTTTTCCTGAATAAGTGGCTATACATTACCCAGGCCCAGTGAGTGTTTCAGATCTGAATGGCAAGATGCCAACTGCAGTTTGCTTCCTTTCCAGGACCAGTGCATATTCTCTCCCAAAGGCTAGTTCAGGCCAAGTCAAGCTACTTCTAGTCTTGCTCCATAGAACCAGCCCACCTAGAAGAAAAAGGTACTAAACTTTTTCTAGTAGCAAGAAATGAAGGATTTTTAACCAGCCATCGACTTGCTAAGACTTAAGTCCCTGATAGACCCCTATTTTGTGCTCCTGACCAAGGATTTGGCGAGTGGGGCTCCAGTCTTGAGAGAGCATGAAAGACTTTAAGGCACCAACCAATGACTTTGGTTAAAACCATCTGCCAACTCATTACATTCCCAGAAAATATACATCCAGCTGCCTCATGTCACACCACCAGTGTTTGCTGACTATCTGAGGGCAAATTCTGTTTGGGGTATAAAATAGCTGTGTAAACAATTCCAAGCAAAAATCCTAAACCTTCTGGAATTGTTACGTACTTGGGAGCCATAGCTCTCTTCTCCTCATTCAAATGTTACTACTGTCCTTATTCCAAAAGGTCAGAAGAATGGAAAGCTGCCAGTGGTCCATAATGTCTGGAGAATATTCTCCCCTAGCGATTGAGTTCTCTTCAGGTATGCCAAGGATGAGGAGAGACAAAAGCAGACATCTGGCTTCCTCAGTGGAGTCCCCTATCTCAGTTACCATTCTGGATGAAGAGAAGTTTTCCCCCCAATTCCCTCCTGACTACCTCAGCTTTGTAGAAATACTAGAGCTTTGGTGTTGGGGATCATGGACAGTTGACACTGCCTGTCCTGACAATTACTAGAAGTGACTTTAGGTTCTATCTTGCCTGTGCTTTTGTTGGTTATTCCCATTGACTGTATGAATGCATCGGGAATGGACAGGGCATGGGAGACCCGATGTGGTGGATCCTATCTATAAGTTGATAAAATCCTCTGCCGTCTCCCAGAGACAGGCTTGGAGCAAGGTTCCCTTATCTGATCCTGTTGTGGTGATGGCAAGTCTTACTTTAGAGCCCTCCCAAGACAGCAGTCTGATCTGTCCTTTACATGGGGATTTTTTTGCTGTGAATCAGTTTGAGGAATGTGTTTGCGCCTCTGGTGTGTTTGGAATCTGAGCATTGAATTATTTGACTCCTGATGCATTTTCACTGTGATGTAGCAGAACACTGACTAGAAGCATTGAAGTTGCTTCATGATTAATGAAATAAAGCTAGAATTTTGAAAGGCAGACAGTGGCTTATGGTGCTCCGGTTTCCTCCCACATCCCAAAGACATGCTGTAGGTGGATTGGACACTCTAAATTTGGCCCTAGGCGTGAATGCGTGCTTTCTGTGGAAGGTTGGGCACTGGGCTGACAACTTGACACCGTAAAAAACTCCACTGCCAGTCATGAGTGGACAGGTGATCCACTGTGGCGTCCCCTAACCGGGAAAAGCCGAAAGTGGCTTATGTCTCCATGTTCTCCCTGAGACTTGTGCGTAATGCAGCTGATGGCTCAGAGTGGCTGGGCCAGGCAAGCTGACGCATCAACCTACCCTGGCTGAGGCATTGCAGTTTTGTGGAAAACTTCAGGGCATTATTCTCCAACACTTCATATGACTTTTCCATATTTGGACCCTAAGAGTATGAGCAAGCTGTTGAGGAGCAAGCTGTAGTGAAGATCCCCACTACTTGGTGTGCATTTTAAAGGAGTCCGAAAAATATAAAGTAATTCAAAAAAGGCCTGACTGTTGCCCTTTGAGCAAGAATCTGATAGGAGTTCTCATGGTAGTGTAAACTTTCTAAATGGGCAGTGCTTTGTAAAGGCAGATGTCCACAAAACCAGAGAATCATAGCCCCATCCATCCACTTAGAGATCTGATCTGGCAACTTGTCACTTTGTGAAATGCTCAGGCTTCTTCCCTGCTTCTATCATGCATCTATCCTGTTTCCTCAAATCGTTTCACTTCTGCAAAGCAGATCATCAAAACTGACCCTTATATGTTTTCATTGTCACCTCCCTTTTTGCTCTCTGACACTACTTTTTCAAATATTGCATATGTGATTCTTCATGTTGACAACAACAAATTTCCCTTCACTGGGTGTGGAGGCATAGTATGTATGTAGAGGGACAGATGCAGATGGGATTTAAACTCTTGCTTCCTGTTTTTTTATTATGGACAAAGGTTTTGAAGTGTGGCCACTGCAGCTGTAAAATTCCATCCCAGTTGCACTCTACTTTAAATGGTGTGTCTGGGACCAAAACATTTCAAGGCTGCCTGTAATGCTTTTAATTGGCTTTGGCCTTTGCTCTACTGAGAAGTGGAATAGGTTAGCATTTAAAGGCGTACTACCCTTTTCAGTTATTTCTGAATCGATAGGGGTAAAGGTTTCCTCCCGCACTTCATATACCTGTAGTAGGTGGATTATAGATTCTAAATTGTAGGTTTCAGTGCATGCATTGGTGATGTGGAAGAGCGAGCTGGAAATTCACTTCCATCCCCTTACCACCTTTCCCTTGAAAGCTGTCTGGATAGCAGTGGCTATCCACAGGTGGTTCTAGAATTTCTCCGACTTGAGAGGAAGAATGAGAAGTCTAAGGCTAAAGAGAGCAGATAGCAAAAGAAAAGGGGGGGGGGTGTTGAACTGAGAACATTCTCCTCCAGAGATTGCTCTTATCAGGTGCCTTCAGCTCTGATAAATGTGGTGTGGGACCCTCCTGCACTGAGGCTGTAATAATTCAAGACCGCTTCTCCAAAAGAACTTGAGCATTTGCTGTTCAGAAGAAACTTTGACAACTCCCCTTTTCATTCCATCTTCCCAAATTTCATTGTCTGGACCGCCTCCAACTGTGATTGGTAAATGATGAGGGCCTTTGTAAAGATTTGTACTGACATGGATGTTATCCCATCCCCATTTATTTCTAGGATTGAGCATGTTATGCTCCATTTTCCTTTTGGATACGCTTCTTTCCCAATACATGTTGATAGTGGAGTTCTCAGAGCTCAAGTCTTTCATAGAGCTTACTATTTTGGCACCAGCTGAGTCCAAAACACTTGAGCAAGTTGGAATACAGTACAGTTTAACTCTAGTTGAGTTGCCGTTGGGTGTCTGCACTTATGCCCTGATACTGAGCTTTCAGCAGAGCCACTGATGCAGACTCGCTTAGTGCTGTTTTTAGTGTTGGGATCATTGGTATTTGAAATGAGAACACTGATCTTGATATTGGAGCTATTCGAATACTCAGTGTTGGTACCTCTGTATTGTTGCCATCCACGTCTGCAAGGCATGATGTGGCACTAACTCTGGCAGTGTGGCTAGTTTTCCAGTGACAGCAGATTCCCTGCTGGCTTTCAACTTTGAGAGGATTGTAGCCTGTCCATCTTCAAAGGCTGGAGAATGCTGCATCAGCTGTGGCTCCACCCCTGTGCATGTTTCAGTTTCAAGCCATTCTCATCAATGTCCTTCCTTGGGACAGGGTAGGTACACAGTGTTATTGAGAGCTACCTTGGGAGCTTGTGGGTGATTTGGATGAGTCCCCTGCAGAATCACCAAGAAAGTGAATGTGCAAAAGAAGCTATACTCTGCTGCCTCTCATCTCCTGACACTGACTTCCGTGAAGGGTCCGGACAGTCCCACCAGGGAATGCCAAGTTTGCAGAATTTTGGAATTGATGCAGCAGAGGGGACCCTATCCCACTGATCCTAACTTCTGCAGATGAGGAGGTCCTTGTTCCACCTGGGTGAGGGACTTTGTGGGGGACAGGGCATGTCAGGAGCAGAACATATTTGAATCTAATCCTCTAAAACATGACAAGATCTTTTGACTACCTAAGGGCAGATGGCATTGGAGCAAAGACCTTGTGGTTGACTTCATTGTAGCATTGGCCACCAAAAGAGAACTGTGAGGTGGTTCACTCTTCCAATAATCGTGGATGATGGATCAAATAAAGAAGTAGACATATACTTTGGGCATATTAACAGTTTTTTAATTTATTTGTTATATGGCATCTGACATGTTTCCAAAGAGGCCTTGCAGAACATGCCCCTGGACTCTGAGAAAAGTTTGCTGTGGCTGAAAGTTAGAAAGCGGCTCGAGTCACAGGTGACAACTATGCTAACCATACCCACAGTCTCCATGAGGCTCATACACAGAGTAGCCAGTGGGGCTGCTTGAGCCCGAGGAACTGACATTACCATGAGTCACCATTTCTGGGTCCAACTCTGATTTCTTGGAGAACATTAAGGCATCCTTTATCAAAGGGAGCATTAACAAGACTGTCTTTGTTTAGGCCCATAGCTAAGGACTCCTGAAGCATAAGCATTACGGGGAAGATACTGTCTACCTAGGGAGTCCACTTTGAGCCCCTTAGAAGAGCCATCTCCAGGAATCAGAAGATGCCTAAATTGCTGTGGTTCAGAAAGTCCCCAACATCCCTGTTTTAATTTCTCTTCAGAGAAGGTCAACCAGGGTAGAAGGGGCCCTTTCAATGGATGCCACTCTGGAGCAGTGGTGCTTTACAAAATCAGTGCTTCATAGGTGTGTACTAGGCCAACGGCCCTGGAGCCTTTACAAGCCTAACCCATAGAAGTGCCCTGGCATCATGCCGCCGTTTGTTCCCAGTGCCTCTATCAAGTAGAACCACTGGAGTGATCCCGTGGTGAACTTTCTATTTCCCATCCACTCATCAAGATTTGTCTTAAGTCACGATCACACCGAATCACGAATGGATGTTGCACAGGGATGTCTTCCGGGACAGTCTATCAGTGGGGTACACCACAAATAGATCTGTTTGCTCCCCTCAGAACAGACAACTGAAGCTATTCTGCACAAGAACCCCCTCCCCCCAAGCCTGTAGGGTGGACAACTTCAGTCTCCTGGAAGAGGATGTTTCTTTATGCATTCCCCTTCTTCCCTCTCATACAGAAAGTCCTGCTGAAAGTTCAACAGACCAAAGCAAAAATCTTGTTGGTAACTCTCTTTTGGCCAAGGCAGCACTGGTTCCCCCTACTTTTTTCTCTAGCCAAGGGCAATCACTGCAAAGTTACCCCACAAGGTGGACCTCCTTATACAACAGAAGGGATCACTTATCCATCCACACCACCAAACCCTCAGACTAACCTTGTGGGTGATAAACTTTTGATCCCTTTTAAACACCTTTATTCAGAGGGCGTTCTTTCTGTCCTGCAGAAGGCCAGGAAACCCACTACCAGAAGATGCTTCCTATCCAAGTTGAAAATATTCTCCAATTGGTGTCTTCGTAGGCAACTAGATCCCTTTCAGGCAGATGTACCTCTAGTTTCTTATTTGTGTGAACTCATGATGTCCGTGTTTCACTGTTGCAGTCATGGCTGTAGGGTTCTCCCCTGCCGGCAGGCAGTCCTCGGTCGGCCAGAATCCCAAAGTCTGGGTCCGGCGTTGGCTGTTCAGCCATGCTCCCTGACGTCAGAGCACCAGGAGTACAAAACTGACAGCCGACGCCATGTTCTCCAGTCTTTCTTGCCGTGTGGTGATAACAGTTCGCAAGTGGCGGTCGTCTGACTCCTGACAATTTTTTCTAAACAAACTTCAGTCCAAAGACTTTCTTCTCCTACTCAAAGCTAAGTACCCCGTTGGGGAAACTTCTTTCTTGCTCCAGTCCGATGTCAGAAAAAGTTAATTGTATTTCATGTGGGAAGCAAATACCTCATAAGGATTTTCATTCTTGCTGTATTCCTTGCTTAGGCCCTGACCACAACGTATCTAGTTGTCGGTTTTGTGCTAGATTCAATCAACGTACAATTAAACAAAGGTACGATTTTGCTTTTCATTCCTTCTGTAAGCGTTTTAATTACAAAATGTCGTCTGATATGGTTCCGGCTACCGGAGTTCACAAACGACGCAAGGACAAAGACAGGCCTCAGAGGTCCAAATCAGACGATATCGCACAAGCAGAGCCAGCTTCAGGTTCGGCCGTTGTCAGTGAGGCGCTTTTGCAGCCCCTGTCCTTTTCAGAACAGATAGCCGAAACGGACTCCCACGAGGAGCCAACTAGGCCTTTGAATATTTCTGTTGCAGGACCTTTGGACAGTGCTCCTTCGGATGGGTCTGGAGCCGCTGTGCAGGTACCGACTTCCAAAGGTGTTTTCAGGCCTACTCAGCTTCTTATAAAGGCAAAGACAAAGGCAAAGACTCCTTCCAAATCAAAGACTGCAGCCCAGGCCTCTTCTGATCAGGCTCCCAAGTCTCAGAAACAGTTACTCAAGATGGCGGAGGACTTGCTTACTATGATTAGGGGTTCACATACCCCTACAGATAAAAGGCCAAGGCAGGAAGTTTATTATGTCGTCTCTGATCAGGTTTCTGTCTGTTCTGTTTCTTCTGACCAGGAATATTTTTTCTCTCCTTATGAGGATTCTGATGCTGAGGAATCTATTCCTTCAGCTTCTCCCCCTGAGGATTTCTCTTTTGGGGAAACTTTGCATGAAATGAGGGAACAGTTCCACTGGGAAGTACAGGAGTATTCGGATTTAAGAAAAGACTAAGGGATTTTCTTCTTCCCCAACATAGACCCCTGGCTATTCCTCCTATTTTGGATATTATGGATGATGCTTTTTCGGAGGCTAACTTAACTCCTGACTCTTTTCCTCCAGCTCCTGTTAAGCCAGACAGATACTATAGGGTTCCTGATTCCCACCAGTTTTTATACAAGAACCCTACTGCTGACCCTGAAACCATTTCTCAGGGTCCTAAGGGTGTTAAGGCCGCTTCTGCTAAAAAAACCCATTCCCACTGAAGGATTCCAGAGCTTTAGAAAGATGGGGCAAAAACGTATACACTTCTGCTACTTTATCTGTTAGGGCTTTAAACTGTCAATTTCATATGCTGAAATACCAGCAATTTCTCCTGTCTGTTTTAAAGCAAAAGCTAACTTCCATTTCCGCCTGTGCAGATAAGGGACTACATGACTTGATGCATGCCACTGAACAAGTTGGGAAGCATGGTTTACACTGTGGATTTGATGCCTTGGAGGCTTCTTGTAGGGCTGCTGCCTCTGGCACAGTAATTAGAAGGCATGCATGGTTAAAGGAACAAAATTTGCCAGATCAAGTAAAAGTTAAATTATTGGATGCTCCTGTTCAGCATAATGTTTTGTTTGGATCTAAAGCTGAAGAGGTGATTAAAAAGATGGAGGACAAGGCAAAGTCCATGCAAACAGTTAAAGATTTCTTACAAGTACAGCCACCCAGATTTAGCAGGAATTGGCCTACAAAAAATCGGTCCTTTCCCAATTCAGACAGGCCTCAGAGGGGTCGATACAGACGCCCCCAAGGTAGGCCTCAAACGCAAGCCTCTTATAGGCCAAGACACAGTGGACTGCTTCCACCCCTAGGGGAGAAGACAGGTCGCAAGCTCATAGAAAACACTCAATGACTCCCACTGTTGGGCTACAGGAACTTCTTGCCTGGAAGCCCCTCTCGGAGGAAAACTTTCTCTTTCACCTAAATTGGAGTCATATAACCCAAGACAAGTGGGTTCTGGATGTGGTTTCAAGAGGTTACAAATTCCATTTTCATACCCTACCAAAGCCAAGCGGATGGCCAGATCTTCCAAAACATCAATGGTCAGAGGCCTTAAACCAGGTGGAAGCTCTCTTGGCTATGAAAGCCGTAGAACTAGTTCCACTTTCAGAGATGGGACAAGGTTTTTACTCAAGGATCTTTCTAGTCCCCAGGAAGCAAAATTCATGGAGACCCATTCTGGATCTGTCAATCTTGAACACTTTTCTAGAGATACCAAAATTCAAGATGCTTACTCTACAGCATCTACTTCCAATGCTGACCAAAAATGCCTGGATGGTAACTTTGGATTTAAAGGAGGCATATTTACACATTCCCATCAGACAGGAACACAGAAAATACCTCTGGTTCAAGGCCGGATTGAGGCACTATCAATTCTCTGCGCTGCCCTTTGGATTGTCTACTGCGCCCAGGGTCTTCACCAAATGCCTGGCTCCAGTAGTAGCTTATTGCAGACTCAAGGGAATTCAAATTTACCCTTATCTGGACGACTGTCTTATTCAGGCAGACAGCAAGGATGTCTTACTATAGCATCTAGAGTTTGTTCACAATCTTCTCAAGTTCCTGGGATTCACTGTAAACATAAAAAAAAAATCAAATTTGACACCCTCACAACAGATAATTTTTCTGGGCGCTTCTCTAAACACAACAACCCAGGTGGCATTTCTGACATACGAAAAGCAATTGCAGCTGGCTTCAACTTTCAAAACCTTGGCAACTTCAACTCTGCTATCTGCAAGGAGATTCCTGCAGGCTCTGTTACATGGCCTCCTGCATCCTTCTCGTACCATATGCAAGACTACATATGAGGAAAATACAGTGGTACCTAAAAAGTGTATGGTCTCAGCATTGCCACAGTTTAGACATTCTGATCTCCGTCCTGCCTTGTCTTCAAAAGGAATTCCTTTGGTGGTCCAAGGCATGTACTCTAAACAAAGGAAAACCCTTCTGTCTGCCTCCTACCACTCGGATACTAACCGCGGACGCCTCAGATTATGCATGATTTTCAGGGCACCTGTCTGCAGGGCCTTTGGATAAAGGATCAGAAGCACCTGCATATCAATTTAAAGGAAATGTTAGCCGTTCAGAAAGCTCTATTGGCCTTCAGGAATCTTCTACAACCAGGACAACTACTGATAAGGACAGACAACACCACAGTTATGTGGTACATAAACAAGCAAGGGGGATCTCATTCCTATCCCCTTTGCAGACTAGCCATGGATCTTTGGAATACAGCTCTAGCTTGCAATCTGGACCTTCAAGCACAGTTTCTACCAGGGAAGCAAAACCTCCTGGCAAGACAGTCTGAGCAGAAACCTTTCAGATCCACACGAATGGATGCTGGACACCGAAATATTCAAGATGATTACAGCAGTCTCTGGATGTCCTCACATAGACCTCAATCTCACCTCACCCCACCTCAATCAACTACAGATGTTTTGCACTAGGACTTTCCACGATCAAGCTTGGAAAGTGGATGCACTATCATTCAGTTGGAGAAACCTCTCAGGATATGCCTTTCCGCCTCTTCCTCTTTTTCCACTGGTATTAAAGGTCAAGCAGGACAAGCCCAAGATGATAATCTTGCTGACCCCAAATTGGCCTTGACAGTTTTGGTACCCAACACTGAAAAACCTTTGTCTGGAGCCCCCCCCCCTGGGTTTTACCACAGACTCTGAACCTTCTGTCCCAACACCACGGTCAGATTCTACACTCCCATGTCAGAACTCTCAGCCTGGCGGCCTGGTTAATCCAGGGTCTTTGATTCATTCTCTCCTACCCAAGCAGGTTATGGATGTCATTTTAGAAGCCAGACGTCCTAGCACTAGAAAATCCTATGCAGGAAAATGGAAAAGGTTTTGTTCCTGGATGCAGGCTCAGGATTCTGATCCTCTTATTCCTAACATTCCTCAGATTTTACTTTACCTGACAAACCTCTTACATAAGGGTCTCTATTTCTCTTCCATAAAGATACATGCCTCTGCTATTTCTGCTCATTATAATACAGACCCTCCTATCTTTTCCCACCAGTTCATGAGACAATTTCTCAGAGGAGCTAAGAACTTAAGGCCCCATAGATGTCCCCCCATTCCTGCTTGGGATCTCAACTATGTTTTGGAAAAGCTCACCTTACCTCCTTTTGAGCCTGCTGCCGCATCTGACATCAAGTTTTTATCTTGGAAGACAGCCATCCTGTTGGCTCTGACCTCTGCCAGGAGGGTTTCAGAGTTGCAAGCTCTTACGGCTGTGGAACCTTATATTATTTTTCATCAAGACAGGGTGTCTTTAAGGACTAATCCTACTTTCATGCCTAAGGTGGTTTCCATAGTGGCTTTAAATCAAACTATTCACTTGCCACCTTTTTCCCCACTCCTCAAAATAAAGGGGAAAGGATCTTACATTCCTTGGATGTACACAGACAACTACGTTTTTACCTGGACAGAACCAAGGACATCAGGAAATCAGAGCAATTGTTTCTTATGCTTCAAGTTCCCAAGGTAAAGCCATTTCAAAACAGACCATTTCTAAATGGATTGCTCATGGAATCAGATTTTGCTATTCACACCATGGGAAGCAAATCCCAGGGAGTATGACTCACTCTGCCAGAGCTGCTGCCACTTCAGCTGCCTTCCTCAGGGGAGTTCCTACCAAAGACATTTTGGAAGCTGCAACTTGGAGTTCAGTGCATACTTTTTCCAAGGACTACAATTTACCTCTCTACTCTAAGTCTAGGGCAGGCTTTGCTTCTGCAGTCTTGCAGGGTCTTATAGCCACCCCCTCTACTTTGACCACCTCCCTTTCTGCTTTGGGATTCTACCCTACAGTCATGACTACAACAGTGAAACACTATGAACATAGTACAGTTGTGTACACTTACCATAAATGTAGATGTTCGAGTGTCTTCACTGTTGCAGTCTGGGTTTCCCTCCCTCCTGTCCCCTCTGATTTTTTCTTTTGTGTGGTTCCTTTTTTCACCCTTCTGAGGTGTATTTGCAAAGGGTATGGGACCTTACTCATTTTGGAACTTCTGACATCTGGGGCAAGAAAAACTGGAGAACATGGCGTCGGCTGTCAGCTTTGTACTCCTGGCGCTCTGACATCAGGGAGCATGGCTGAACAGCCGACGCCGGACCCAGACTTTGGGATTCTGGCCGACCGAGGATTGCCTGCCGGCAGGGGAGAACCCTACAGTCGTGACTGCAACAGTGAAGAGACACTAACATCTACATTTATGTTAAGTGTACACAACTGTACTTTTGAACTTTCATATTCATCAATGAAAGTCTATTAATCAGCTATCTCTGCTTGCTTCTCTCTCATTCCATCTTTGTTATCCAGATTAGAAGTAAAACTTTTTCTTAAGGGGTACTTCATATCGGGCCTCTAAGGAAACCTCTGCCCCCTACCTGGGACCTGAACATTATAGAAAAAGTCACCACTGCCCCTTCGAGCCAGCAGCCACAGCCACCTTAAAGATGTGCACTTGCAAAACAAGTGCTTCTTGTAGCCCTAACTTAGGCCAGACGGGTCTCAGAACTACAAGCACTCGTGGCTAACCCACCATACCTGATATTTCATAAGGATAGGATCTCCCTTCATACAAACCCATCCTTCATGCCTAAAGTGGTTGAACTTTAGCTTAACCAGTCCATCCACATACCCACGTTCTTTCCTTCCCCACAAAATGACAGTGAGAATGCTCCATTCCCTTGATGTTTACAGACTACTTACATTTTGCGTAGATAAAAACTAAGAACATCAGAAAGTCTAACAAGTTGTTTTGTAGCCTTTTATCCCAGGGCATTGGAGAAAGCTGTATCCAAGCAAACAATATCTTGAATGTCAAACAGTTTCCTTTTGCTGCAGTCTTTCATGGAAAACACCTTCCTTACATTGAGGGCCCACTCCAGGGCTGTGGCCTCCACAGGGGGCTTTTTCAAAGGATTAGATATAGCCACTATCCTGGAGGCAGCCACATGGTTTTCAGTCCACACATTTACTAAACATTACAAGCTGGGTAGTATCTCCAGGGCTAGGGTGGGCTTTGCTAAAGCCATCCTGTAGGAATTCATAAAGTTACTCTCCTTTCACTTCCCATAACATATGCTGAGTTTTGGTACTCTCCCTCATGTTTAGAATACTGTGACATGAGAATAGAAAGACATAGAATAGTTGTGTAAAATCTTACCATAACCATAGATGTCCTTTTCCATGTTGCAGTATTCCTGTCACTCCTTCCAACCCCCATTTAGGACCGCTGCCTCCTCTTTTTCTTCCTGTTCCTCATTTTCCCTTTCTAGATGGTATTCTGATCAGCTACCCTTGGACTATTGTCCGACTGGGGCATTCAGTTCTGAGGTCTGTGCGTTCGGACATCACATTTATGGCCCACAGTTTACGGTACCTACGTGTGTGATCCCATGTACCATACAGCAGCCAGGCTACACTTTTGTATAGGGGCTGGACATTTTGGTCTCTTCAGGCGGAGGATCCCTCATGTTCAGAATGCTGCAACATGGAAGAGAAGGCCCTGTATGGTTATAAGATTTTACACAACTATTCTTTCTTCTGTGCTGCTTCCCCTTCCCCCAATTACTAGTGTCCTATTAAACATCAAGAAGGATTTTTTCAAGATGATTCTGGTTACTCATGTCTCGGACAGTTTTGGTTCTGCCTTTTCATGCACCTGGCCAAGGATAAATAAAAACACTCCACAGTGTGGATCTACTTGCACATCACAAGAGATCTCTTCTACCTCATCTTACTGAATCTATACTTAACTTTTGGAATAGTGGCTTTTGATACCTTTTCGACACCTCTTTACAGAGGGTGTGCAACAGGTATTGAAGGAGGCTGAGTACCTTGCCACTAGAAAATCATTTTTAGCTAAATGGAAAAGATTTTCTAGCTGGTGCTGTAGTGGAGACTAGAATCCAAGCCAGGCAGGAGATCTGGTGGTACTGCTCTACGTAGGTGGATTGTTTGTCCATTCTTAAATTTTTTTCAAAATATCTTTCAGCCATTTCAGCTTGTCTGCCATTAAACTTCCCCCTTTTCGGGTGAGAAATTAGTTCTAGGAAAAGGTTGGCTCCTCCATCCTTAGATCTTAACGTATTAAAGAAGCTAACTTTACCTCTGTTTGAACCTGCAGCAGGTGCTTCCTTAAAGTGCCTTACCTAGCTAGAAAGCTTTGATTGCTGTGAATTGAGTTGCCATCATGTCTGTTCAACCCTTTTTGATCCTTCATAATGGTAGTGACTTATAGAGCTAATTCCTTATTTATGCCAAAAGTGGTTTCTGAATTTACTTTGAATTAATATTTTTTCCTGTTTTTTTCCCCCAGCTTAAAAAAACAGGAAAAAAATTCTGCATTCCCCGACTGTCCACAAACTGCTCAGGTATTGTGTATGACACAAGTTTCTGTATTGTAAGGTGAACTTTTTATTTCTTTTGAATTCAGTAACAAATGACAACCTGTTTCCAAGCAAACTATATATCCACATGGTTATTCTAAGCTATTTAATTGTGCTGTTATTACCATGGACCCCCTGCCCCCTTTAGAATGTTGGGAAACACTCCACTAGGGATCTGGCTGTTTCTGGGGCTTTTTGGTAAATGGTGGCAGCAACTTGGTCCTTAGTGCACACTTTCACTAGACATTAAAAAATGATTAATTTTCTAGTGCCAGAACAGAATTTATTTATCCTTCTACAGGCTCTTTTAAACTCTGGTCATTCGTATTCTACTCTTTTCTTAAGCACTTTACCCATGTCAGGTGAGTTGTCACTCACATTTGTCTACAGTTTTTGGATTGATTACACGTTCTAGATTATCTTTTCATGACACAGCTGGCTAAGTTATGGTGCCCATATGTCGCGCTTTTGTGCATGAGTGGACTCTGCATGAGGACTGGGCCCAGAGGGTCTTGTGTAATGGCCAAATGTCTGATATTCTTGGCAGGATGCATGCTATTACAACAGTGTTCAAATATTTATGATTATAATTTTACTTAAACAACTGTACTGTCTCAAGATCTTCTCAAAGCCCTGTTGGATGTATAACAGTGCAAGCTTTTCTTGCCCTGGACTAGGCCTTGTACATTTTTTTTGCAAATCCAGCCCATAGTTTAGTGCTATCTGTGCAGATATGCAGACTGCATGTCAGCCTCTGTACTCAGAACTTCTCTCCAAGTGACTTTGGGGAAAATTAATTTGTTTTAACTGGGCAGGTTAACTGGTCCAAGGAATATTTTTCAGCCACACCCTAGGTCACAGGCAGTTAAGTTGGTACGTACACAGCATTGATTTTACTCAACCAGTAAGTAGTGTAACAGTGTTATGGAATCCTAGGAAGTTTACAGGAGCTTGGAGTGTTGTGCACAGTCATATTGTGCAAGAAGTGTAGTTATAGATAGTGATTACGTAATTTTCAGCTGAGTAAATCTGTTCTGTTTTTAATGGTGTTTAGTCTGTATAATGTGCATGATTACTAAGTTTGTACATGGTGCCACAGTGATTTTACATGGTCTACTACATGTTCGAGCATTTATTTCCATTGCTTACTATAGTAGTAGTATAAGAAATGTTTTGTGTAGAATTTGACAGGCATTATTTGTAGTGCTTAATTGCTTTAGGATCCCATACCTTAACTCTGATGTCCTTCAAGGATGCATCTGCAGTCCCAACAAATGGGTTGTCCTGTCCTCAGGCAGCCCTTCGGTCGGCCGGATTCCAAAGTCTGGGTCTGGCCTCTGCTGATGTCGCACTTCACCCGACGTCATAGCTGCAGTTCTTCGGGTATAAAGGTATCAGCCGACGCCATTTTCCCCAGTCTTTCTTGCCGCGTGGCGCCCAAAGCAGAAGCGGTTCTCAAGTGCCGGTCGGTCAGAACCAGAGATTACTACTACCGAAGACTTCTAAAAAGCTAAGTACCCCATTGGGGACTCTTTCTTGCCTCAGCCGATGTCAGAAAAAGTGAATAACTGTTTAACTTGTGGGAAACAAATACCTCATAAAGATTTCCACTCTTACTGCCTACCTTGTTTAGGCCCAGACCACGACGTAGCAGCTTGTCTAGCCTGTGCTTCTTTCAACCGACGGACACTTAAACGTCGGTCGGAATTTGCTGAGGAGTTTTTCGGCTCTGCTTTTGCTTACAACATGCCGTCGGAAACTCCGACTTCGCAATTAACTAAAAAGTGCAAGGAAAAGGACCGACACTCGCGGTCCGCGGTTTAGGCCGAAACCGCGGTTAAGTCAACCGCGAGTGTCTCTGTTTCGGCTGAAACAGAGTCCTCGGTCCTTCCTTCGGCCGAAAGCTTGCCTCCTACCGAGGCCTCATCCAGCATGGCTGAATCTGCTACTGAAATCCCACCTGCTCCTGCAGGTTCACAGGATTTATCTGATACTATTCCTTTAGATATCTCTACTCCTGCACGTGGAGCTGCTAGGCCCCCTGCATCCATGTCAATTAAGGCTTTTGCCAGGGCTAAAGCAGCAAAATCAACCAAGAATGTGCCTGCTAAGACCCCCTCTCACAGGCCTAGCTCTAGTACTCAAATGCTTAGTCTAGCAGAGGATCTTATCTCTTTGAACCGGGGATCCCAACCTCACCCTGACAGGGCCTCTCACCCACCTCTGGAGAAGAGGCCTAGAGGCAGAGCCCCCTGAGCCAGTTTCTTCAGATTACTCCTCTGATGATTCAGAACATACAGACCCTCCAGAGGGCCCTTATTCTCCTTATGAGGACTCTGATGCAGAAGACTCCATTTCTTCTGCCTCTCCTCCTGAGGAATTTTCTTTTGGGGAAACCTTGCATGCTGTGAGGGAACAATTTCAATGGCAGGGCCAGGATTTTTCAGATTCTAGGAAAAGGCTTAGGACCTTTTTGCATTTGCCACAGCATAGGCCTTTAGCCATTCCTCCAGTACTTACTGTTGTGGATGATGCATTTAATGATGCTTGTACTGCTCCTGATTCACTTCCTCCGACCCCTGCTAAGCCCGACAGGTACTACAGGGTTCCGGACTCACATTATCATTTGTATAAGGCTCCTTTTGCAGATCCTGAAACTATATCACAGGGACCCAAGGCAGTAGCAGCTTCCTCTGCCAAAACCCCCCTCCCCTCTGAAAGGGAATCTAGGGCCTTAGAGAGATGGGGTAAAAAAGTTTACACTTCTGCTACTCTTTCAGCTAGGGCCTTAAACTGTCAATTCCACATGATTCAGTATCAGGAATTTGTTAGATCAGTTAACTAAAAAACTGTCCTCACCTGAACCATTAGACAAAAAATCTCTTCAGGAAATGGTATATAACATTCAGCAGGTCAGTAATCATTCCTTAAAATGCGGCTATGATGCACTGGAGGCTTCCTTTAGATCAGCTATGACTGGTACAGTGATCAGAAGGCATGCATGGTTAAAAGAGCAGTCCTTACCAGACCATGTTAAATCAAAGCTTCTAGATGCTCCCATGGATAAGCTGCACAGCAGGTGCTGAAGAAGGTGGAAGAGAAAGCAAAATCTGTCCAGACAGTCAAGGATTTCTTACAGGTCCAGCCTCCAAGGTTTAGTAGGAACTGGCCTTCCAAGAATTGGTCCTTTCCAGACACCACCAGAGCACAGAGAGGCAGGAATAGGCGCCCAAGAGGCAGGGGTCAATCCAGAGGTGCCTACAGGGGACGTCAGTGGCAGCCTAACAACCAGCGAAGTACTGCCACAGACCCAGCCACTACCACTTCCACAGGACAATCACAGTGACTTGGCTCTGAGACCGCCTACCAGGGAACAACTAGAAGCACCCTTAGGCGGAAAGCTAGCCTTATTTTCGGAAAACTGGCATCACATCACAAGGGAAAAATGGATTTTACAGACAATAGACCAAGGTTACAGGTTTCGCTTCCATACTCTACCAAGGAAGAGAGGAATGCCAAACCTACCTCCAAATCAAAAGAAAAAAGCTGTAGAACAAATAGACCACTTGAGAAGGATGAGAGCTATAGAAAAGGTACCGTCTATGGGACAAGGATTTTACTCCAGACTTTTCCTGGTACCAAGAAAAGAAAACCAATGGAGACCTATTCTCGACCTGTCCGCTCTAAACACATATCTCATTGTTCCAAAATTCAAAATGCTGACCCTACAGCAGCTTCTTCCCATGCTGGGCAAGGAGTCTTGGCTGATAACTCTAGATCTCAAGGAGGCATACCTGCACGTCCCCATACGACCAAATTGCAGAAGATACCTCAGATTTCTTGCAGGATCAGAGCATTATCAATTCTCAGCATTGCCCTTTGGCTTATCTACTGCACCCAGAGTATTCACGAAATGCCTGGCATCAGTAATTGCTTATTGCAGGCTTCAGGGAATTCAAATTTACCCTTACCTGGACGACTGCCTGTTACAAGCGGACAACAAAAACAAATTAGAAAAAGATTTGAAAAAGGTCATTCATCTACTACAAGCCTTGGGATACACAGTCATTATAAAAAAGTCAAGGCTGATACCATCCCAAACAATAACTTTCTTGGGTGCAGAACTGGACACATCAAATCAAATGGCATCCCTCACAGCAGAAAAGCAGAAGCACCTTCCTCTCTATTTCATGGCATTAACAACGCAGAACCAGCTAACAGCAAGGAAAGTCCTGCAAGCCCTGGGTTACATGGCATCCTGCATAATATTGATTCCACATGCCAGACTACATATGAGGAAGTTGCAATGGTACCTAAGGAATTTATGGTCTCAGCACAAGCACAGCCTAGAAACCCAAATTCCAATAATTCCATGCCTGAAGCAAGAATTCCAATGGTGGGCCCAGGCCTGTCAATTGAACAAGGGACTGCCCTTCCACAGCCCTCAACCAAGCCAGACTATCACCACGGACGCCTCAGACCTCGGTTGGGGGTCACACATGCTGGACAAGTGCATACAAGGCCTATGGACTCAGGACCAGCTGAACCTACACATAAATCAAAAGGAGATGCTGGCAGTAAAACTGGCAATTCAGACCGTTTCTTCGACAGGGTCAATTGCTGATAAGGACGGACAACACCACAGTTATGTGGTACATCAACAAACAGGGAGGCACACATTCATACCCTCTATGCCGGATGGCAATGGACCTCTGGAATGTGGCCCTGAGCTTCAACATTCAACTACAGGCAATCTTTGTACCAGGAAAAGAAAATATACTAGCAGACATCCTAAGCAGAACTACCACGGATGCCCACGAATGGATGCTGCTTCCAGGCATCTTCAAAGCCATTACAAGGAAATGGGGACTACCAGGAATAGACTTATTCGCATCCCCACACAACCACCAATTGAAAAAATTCTGCACAAGGGCATACCACCCACTTGCTTGGAAGGTGGACTCCCTATCTTTCAGTTGGAAAAACCTGACAGCATATGCATTCCCACCTCTTCCTTTGATGCACAAGGTGCTACTGAAGATCAAAGAAGACCGGCCAAGGATCATCCTGATAGCTCCAGACTGGCCGAGGCAGCATTGGTACCCATTACTGAGGCGTATGTCGAGGGAACAAATATAGCCTCTGCCCCTAGTTCCCTTACTGCTAACACAGAACAACTTCAAAACCCTGCATCCAAACCTAAAAACACTGCAGCTAGCTGCCTGGAACATTGCATAAGACAAAATAACCCAGATTTATCTCAAAGGGTTAAGGACATTATCTTGGAGGCTCGTAGACCCTCAACAAGGAAAACTTATTCAGCAAAATGGAAAAGATATCTCATTTGGAGTGCAGCAAAAGGAGAAAATGTGTCACTGGTAAACATAGCTAACATCCTGGAATATTTGGCAGAACTTTTCCACAATGGCCTGTCCTATTCTTCCATTAAGATTCATGCATCAGCTATTTCGGCAGAATACAACATGGATCCTCCAGTCTTCTCACATCCTCTGCTTAGGCAGTTTCTGAGAGGAATTAAAAATGTAAAACCACCAAGGAAGCCACCATTGCCCGCTTGGGACTTGAACTTTGTGCTAGAAAAATTGACACTCCCTCCTTTTGAACCAGCAGCAACAGCAGAATTACAGTACTTATCATGGAAAACTGCTTTCCTGCTTGCAATCACTTCAGCAAGAAGGGTTTCTGAATTACAGGCATTAATGGCAGTACAGCCCTTCCTTATCTTCCATCAAGATAGTGTCCATGAGGACTAATCCTACTTTTATGCCAAAAGTGGTCTCCAGGGTATCTTTAAACCAAGCTATCCACCTGCCTACATTCTTCCCCAACCCACAGAACAGGGGAGAAAGGCTATTACATACCTTGGATGTACATAGACAATTGCGCTACTACCTGGACAGAACCAAGAGCAATAGAAAAACTGACCAGTTACTGGTAGCATATGCAACAGGAATGGAAGGAAAAGCAATTTCAAAACAGACAATCTCTAAGTGGATAGGAAATTGCATTAGATTTTGTTACTCTTACCATGGGAAGACAACTCCAGAAAACATCAGACCTCATTCCACAAGGGCTACAGCCACTACTACAGCTTTTTTACGAGGAGTGGCTACCAAAGACATTTTAGAGGCCGCTACTTGGAGCTCCGTGCATACATTTGCCAAGCATTATAATCTACCCTTATACTCCAGATCCCGAGCAGGTTTTGCCACTGCTGTTTTGCAAGGGATCTTAACTACACCATAATCTTATTACCTTCTCCCCCAGTTTGGCTATGGTATTCTACCCATTTGTTAGGACTGCAGATGCATCCTTGAAGGACATAGTACAGTTTTGTACCTACCATAAATGTAGATGTCCGAGAGGTATGCATCTGCAGTCAGGATTACCCTCCCTCCTTCCCCTCTGTGGTACTCCTAGGGTTTTTGCCCATCTTCTAGCTAGCTGGGGGAATCTATTATGGTGTATTTGTTTGTATATATGTACATACATGTTTATTTTTATTTGCTGTCTGTTATTTGGAAACTTTTACATTTATCCAAATTTAGCCTTCCTAGAGGGCACCTGGCATCTGGGGCAAGAAACACTGAGGAAAATGGCGTCGGCTGATACCTTTATACCCGAAGAACTGCAGCTATGACGTTGGGTGAAGTGCGACATCAGCCGAGGCCAGACCCAGACTTTGGAATCCGGCCGACCGAAGGGCTGCCTGAGGACAGGACAACCCATTTGTTAGGACTGCAGATGCATACCTCTCGGACATCTACATTTATGGTAGGTACAAAACTGTACTTTCCCTAAGCTGCAGAAAGTCACAGTTGCTGCATTATGTTCTTGCTTTTTCCATGTTGACCTTAATTCTATTTGTATTTCTTTCATGATGCTAACTGAGTCAACTGTGTTGGGTCAGTTAGGTCCATCCCTTGATTAGCATTTTCTTTGTAGTACTTTTACTAGCTTGACAGTAAGAAAAACTAAAGCAAAGAGTAACTTTTCATGTCCTATTACAGTGTTGCAGTATTCTACGTGTGGGTTTGCCCTTCCTATCCAGTTCATCCGGCCAGGTTTCCAAAGCTTTTCAGTTCCTCTAGGTGCATCTGATATGGCAGCAGGTACATGGGCCATAAAAGTGACATCTGCACGCACCAGCCCTCAGAACATTTCAGCTGCCAGTCATACGCCAGATGCTTCGTCTTGCGGACGTCTGATAGAAAAGGTTTAAGTACCCCATTGTGGATTCTTTCAGTCTTACTTTGGTAGTTGTAGTCTGTTAATGTCATCCGATAAGTGCAAGTGCGGCCGGCATATTCCTCACAAAGACGTGCATGACCAGTGTCTCTGGTCTAGGCAGGGATCACTATCACGAGAACTGTGCCATTTGCCGATTGTTCCTAAGACCTTACGCTGCCGTTTGCAAGCCCTAAACTTGTACTTGGAGAATCAGCACTTGAAACAGTTGGCGTTCAGAATGGAGGCTGCACCCAACGCCCCGTCTGAACTTCCTTGGAAGAGGGCCAAATCCTCACTGCCTACTTCATCTGCTGCGCCTCTATCTGCCATACCTGTCTGTAGCTGACAGCTTGACTGAGGATCTAGCATCTGCCGATACAGATAAAGTGGGTACCTCTGAGGAAGCTGCAAAATATCGAGTGGCCGACACATCCACATAGGATTTACTGGCACCTGCCTTAGATGCCAGGAGTGAACCAGCATTCACTCTGGGCTCACCGGATGCCACCTCTGCCATTCTGGTGACTGGTCCTAGGCCTATGCCTGGCCAGCCTTCGGCTAGGCCTTTAAAGAAAAAACAAAAAAGCTAGGCACCTCACTCCAACTGCTGTAAGCATGCCGGATTGGCAGGCTTTCAGCCAGAGTTTGTTCAATGCTTTCATGGCCCTTAGGCCTTCTGCAGAACCCTCTGCCACTGCTCCTCCCTTCCTTAGTCCCAGATCTCCAACCCAGGAAAGGAGACTCAACCAGCCTGAAGAAGAACTCTAATTTCTCTGAGGACCCTTTCTTATTCCTCCCAGATCGCATCCCCCTTGGGATATGGATTTCCTGAAGAGGGCTTTGTTGAACCCGACTCCCCTGTAGAGGATCTACATTTTGTGAAACTATTAAAATGAAAGACCACTTTTAAGTGTCAATCCTCAGATAGGTCTGATGTACAGAAAAGATTTTATGACCTAATTCAAATGGACTCTCCCAGTCTTTCTGCTGTTCCTATTCAACCACCTTTCTGGATGCTTTTGCCTTTGCTCTCCAAGGGGCAGGAGGTTGGGAATCCGGGCTACTGGAGGCTGACAGACTGTATAAAGTCTCTGACATGGAGAAATTTCTATAAGTGCTGTCCTGATCCAGTTATTTCCATCTCTACTGACAGGGCCTCCAAACTCCTACCAACCGCTAATATCCTCCCAGCTGATGGACAGCAAGACCATGGAAAGGTTGGGTAAATAGAATTATACTTCTGCCACCCTCTCATTTAGAGCCACAAACTACCAAACTCGTATGACCAAATGCCCCTTCGCTGTCCTGGACAAAACCACTAAAGATTTGGAAGACATCCCAGACTGTGCATCTAAGGCCTTCCCTGTCTTCACTGGTAGCAATCTGCTCTTAAGTGAGTAGACACTCCCTGAGATGTAGCTATGATGCAGCTGCTGCATCAGCTTCAGTACTAAGGGAGGTACTCATGGCTGTGACTACAGCCTCACCCAGATGACTTCAAGGCCAAACTCCTAGACGCACCTTTGGACCACTGAGCACGTTTTGGTGCAAAAGTGGCTGACCTATTCAAATCCTTAAAGCAAAAAGGAAAAGAATTACAGGACTTGAAACATATCCTAGTTTTGCCTATTCCCAAGTTCCTGAGGAACTACCCGACTAAAACCCAGTTTATCAGGAAATCCTCCAGGCCTGCAGCTTCCCCGGTCTAGAAGACCCCCTGGAAGACAGCCTCCTCAGACTAGGCCGTCTCAGTCTTCCAGCCAAAGGCCACCCTTTCCTGATAGGGCAGGTAGTGTCTGCCTGCCGAACTTTCACCCCCCCCCCCTTATTCCCCTTTCTGCCCGTCTCTCTCACTGTCTTCTTGCATGGTGTCATTACCACAGACAAGTGAGTTCTGTCCATCATTCAGGACAGCAACTTCATGTCCTGGATCACAACCCCACCAAGACAAGGCATACCACAGCCTCCCCACAGACATCTGTCCCCCCCCCTCCATCAGGTTTTACAAACCTTTCTTCAGGGCACCAGAGAGACAGTTCCAGCACAAGCAAAAAAAAGGATTCTACTCCAGAATCTTTTTGGTACCCAGAAAAGAAGGCCCATGGAGGCCAATTCTAGACATCCCTCGCCTCAACTCCTCCCTAAAAGTCCCTACTTTCAGGATGCTCACCCTACCTATCTTCTTTCCCCTAATCCTTCCACAGAGTTTCATGGCAACCCTGGACATAAAGGATGCTTACCTTCACATACCTATAAAGCAAGCTTTCAGGAGATACCGGAGAGTCTTGGCAGGCCCATCTCACTTTCATTTCTGTGCCTTGCCCTTTGGACTTTCTACTGCACCCAGAACACTTACAAAATGGCTTGCTCCAGTCATTGCCTACTGCAGGGAAAAAGGAATCTAGGTATTACCTTACCTAGACTACCTCCAAATCCAAGTAAAAGACAAAGAAACTTTTCTCAGCCACTCCTGGGACCTTCTGGTTATCCTGCAGTCTTTAGGGTTTATGATCAACTTCCCAAAGTCCCACCCTTGCCCCACAGAAGATATTTTCTTCCTGGGATGCATAATCAGGACAGACCCCGTGAAAGCCTTCCTTCCAGCAGAAAAGATGGTATTTTTCCAAAGCCATCTTCTTTCTGCTATACAGTCAACAGAACTTACCTGCAAGACAATTTGAGACTTCTAGGCTGCATGGCAGCTACCATTCCCATGTTGCTCCTGGCAAGGATGCACATGAGGAAACTTCAGTGGTACCTCTGGTCGGTGTGGACCCAACACTCTCACCATCCTGTTGCTCCCCTGCTTGCATCAGGAACTGAGATGATGGGTGGCTCAGGTAGCCCAAAACCTGGCCTGCTCCTGCAAGCACCCTCTCCTTCCCAGACCATGTCCACAGATAAATCAGTCCTGGGCTGGGGAGTGACTCTGGGGGGAAAAAGGAAAGTACAAGGTTTGTGGACAGACTGACACAAACAGGATCACATGAATGTGAGAGAAATGAGAGCCATTTCCCTTCCTCTACAGGCCTTCCAGCCATACCTTGAGCAGGGCCCTCTGAAGATATTCACACACAACACCACAGTCCTCTGGTATCTCAACAAGCAGGGAGGAACCAAATCCTACCTCCTCTGCAGACTAACTCTGCGGGTGTGGGAACTTGGCTACCTCACAGGGGATCACCCTCCAGGTAGCATACATCCCATCCCTGCACAACTCCCAGGCAGATTACCCAAGCAGAACCACTTCAAACAACCATGAATGGATGCTGCAAAGAGGTGTCTTCCTAACTATGGACCACAGGTGGGGTATTCCACAGATAGATCTGTTCGCCTCCTCCATAAACAGCTTTCTGGCTACTGCACCAGATTAAGCATTGAGAAAGAATGTATAACCTGAAAACTTTGTGTTGGATAAAGGTTTTTTTGCTCAACAGTGGTGTTTTTTTTGGCTACTGCACCAGAACACCAGACCCCAACGCATTAGCAACAGATGCCTTCTTGATAACCTGGAAGGGGAAATTCCTGTATGCATTCCCCCCTTCCTTCTGATACTAAGGGTCCTGCTGAAAATTCAGCAGGACTCACCCAAAATATTGCAGGTGACTCCCTACTGGCCAAAACAGCACTAGTTCCCTCCTCTTCACCTGTCCAAGGGCAATCACCACAAGTTACCCCCTTTAGTGGACCTGCTCACACAGAACAAGCAGACTCCGATACACCCACAGTGGCAATCCATGCATCTCACCCTGTGGCTGACAGGATTCTGATCCCCTTTAGACACCTGTATACCAAGGGCATGCTCACTGTCCTGCAGGAGGCCAGGAAACCCAACACTAGGAAATCCTATCTCTCTAAATGGAAAAGATTTTCCATTTGGTGTCAGAAAAGACAG
This sequence comes from Protopterus annectens, assembly GCF_019279795.1. NCBI lineage: Eukaryota > Metazoa > Chordata > Ceratodontiformes > Protopteridae > Protopterus > Protopterus annectens. The sequence continues at coordinate 360,300,519 of NC_056735.1, forward strand.
TTGGACCCGCTGGAAAGCAATATTCCTCTCATCCTGTCTTACCTGTGTGAACTAATGCAGAAAGGGCTGTCATACTCCTCTAAAAGCACACTTGTCTGCTATTTCTGCCTGCTGTCTTCTGACGCCTCCCTTGTATCCAGACTCCCCACTAAGTTGTTCCTCAAAGGGGTACTGCACTTGAGAATCACCCAGGAAAGTCTCCTCCCCTTGGGACCGTAACTATGTATTAGAAAAACTCACACTACCCACCTTTGAGCCAGCACAGAAGCTCCCATAAAATTCTGTTTGTGGAAAACTGTCTATTTGGTAGCTCTGACCTCAGCCATAAGGGTCTTGGAGGTGCAAGCTCTTATGGCTGCACCACAATTTCTAGTCTTCCACCTGTACAGGGTGACTCAGGACTAACCAGTCATTCACTCCCTAAGTAGTGAATGACCTATCCTTGAACTAAGCCATCCACTTTTCTATTTTCTTCCCCAACCTGCAGGGGAATAATGAGAGAGTACTTCATTCCCTAGACGTCCACAGACAACTTGGGTTTTATCTGCATAAAACCAAACCTTTTAGGAAATCAGACCAACTCTGTCTCCTTCCCCAGAGCCCAGGGGAAAGTGGTGAGCAAATAGACCATTTTGGCCTGGATCTCCAGGGCCATTTCCTTCTACCTACACCATGGAAAGACCTTGCAGGGCAATGTCAAAGCTTCTGGAGCCTTTTGTAAGGGGTTAGACACTAACTCCATACTTGAGGCAGCTACTTGGTCCTTGGTGCACACCTTCACCAAAAACTACAAACTGGACCATATCTCCAGAGCTAGGGTGGGGGTTTGCCAGGGCTATCCTACACTGATTCCTGGAAACATCATCTAGGCCACCTCCCAGTCCTCGGTGAGCTTTGGCACTCACCCACATGTAGAATACTGCAACATTGGAATAGAAGGACATGGGAAAGTTGTGTAAAATCTTAACATAACCATAGATGTCTCTCTCCCATGTTGCAGTATTCCTTCCCTCCCACCTTCCCCTCTTGTCAGATTGCACTTGCTCTCCTGGGTGACACTGGACAGGCTATGCTCTTTCAGGACTGGCTTCTGTTGGGGCCTTTCTTTTTGTTCTGAGGGCTGGTGCATGCAAACGTCACTTTTATGGCCCATGTACCTGATGCCATGTCAGACATCTGATGCACCTAGAGGGACTGAAAATCTTTGGAAACCTGGCCGGATGAACTGGAGTGGAAGGGTAAACCCACATGTAGAATACTGCAACATGGAAGAGAGGGACATCTATGGTTGTGTTAAGATTTTACACAACTTTCTTTTCTCTAGAGATTTTCAAATTTGTATCCCAAGAGAGTAAAACGTTTCCTTGTCAACTCATTGAGAATCCCAGCCAGTTTCTTTAATTTGTATTCTTTAAAACTTAAGTACTTCATCCCAGTAACCCCTATCCTGTTTTGTCACACACCCAACACCAACTAGAAACACTGGGAAGCGTATGCTATTCATCCTAGATGAAGTAGAAAAGATACCTATGCAGGTACTTCCAACCAAAAGTTCTAAAACGTCTTGATCTGATTAGTATATTTAGGGGCTACACAATCTACCCAATGCTTTGTCTTTATGCTAGTATCTAGCCTTCTGTCTCATTCCCTTATCTGTTGGCCTCAAATATTTACTGTGCCGTATTTTATGCCCTGTGGTAAAGTCTTTATTGCATTGTGCATTTCCTGTTTCTGTCATAACTTTTTTAAGTTTGTATTTTCACCCTGGCCATTGTAGTCTTTCCATTTATTTCTACACATCCATCAAAACATATAAAGGGCAAACTGCCGCTTTCTTTAAGGCTGAAAGGGTGTGTGGCCTCGCTTCACTTTCATGGACAAACATTGTTGTCTAAACAAGGTTTCCTTGATTCCTTAAGGAGGTATTGTCATGTACCACTTTTTAACCTTTTTACTTTAAATGTTATACACGCAAATTGCTGACTGAGCAATATTTGTAGCTTCAGATTTAATCTTGAAGGTCTGAAGGGGAGGTCTGAACACCTTTGATCCTTGTCTGTGAGGATATTCACTGCCAAAAGATGGACGTCAGATTTGAGTGTCAGTAGACTCAGACCTCTGAGGTAGCATCCCACGTTAAGATTTTCCAAGCATGGTATATCTGCCCAGTCAGATTACTTGTCTGTACCCTCATTTCGCAGGTGGACCCTTGCAAGCCCTCCCGCTCATAGGCTTCAACTTAGGATTACTTCACTTTGGCCTACAACTCCTTGCATTTTATCCAAAGCCTGCAGTGAACCAGACAGCAGTATTAGGATTGCACTCTGTGAAAATAGAGAGCTCCCACCAAACGGATTCTGACTCCTTAAACAGTGAGGAAGAATATCTAGTTTATACTTTACATATGGTAGTTTAATTCTGTGATACCCTTCTTAGTTACTGAAAGCAGGAGTCTTGACCCATTTGGGAAGTGTAAACTACTGCTACTTTGGCCTTCAGGACATTCAGACTTCACTCGTATGGTTAAATTTCAAAGTGAGCTCCTCACGGAGTTGAAGAGAAAGGTAGGGGAAATGTCTGACAATGCTGTCAGTGCCTAGAACTTGGCCCACTTGGTTACTCTGGTAAGAAAGCATGCCATTACATGTGGCTTTGTTGTAGATAACCCATGGCCAGTGCTATGGCTCCTTTATCTGAAGACATTTGGCTGAAGTTTCTAGATGAAGTTGCCAGAGTGCAGCTAGGTAGCATCTCATAAGGTAAGGATCTACAGTTTGGTCTCCTTGCAGCTGAAGTGTTTAGTACTCTGGGATGAGAGTATTCAGCCTGTGTAATATATTTCAGTACCCCCTTTCAAGATCTGACAAACACTAGCCATTGAAGCAATTTGGCCTTGTTGTCATGAGCATGGTAAACTGGTTTAAGGCAAAAGGGGCCAGTTTGGAAATGGCAGGGAGATCAAAAGAGAAGCCAGAGGATCCTTGGAGTCTCATTCAACCAAGGGGGTGGCCATGGCTATTTAGAGCTGTTCTTAGCCCAGAAAAAATCCATCCAGTATTTAACTTGCAAGATGAATGGCCAGCTGGCAGTGTTCAATATGCTGAGAAGCCATACCAAAGGCACACGAGTGCTGTAAATATTTAGCACAGGATTACAAGCTGTATTTCCATTCATTATCAAAAGTTGCAGGGATTTAATTAGCACAACGATAACGTATCTTGTGTACCTTTTATAGATTAACTATTCAAGGTGGTGGTAGTGAAGATGACTGAGCTATTAATGAGCTGGTTCCTGTACTTAAGGATAGAAGATTTCATTCTTTTTACCTCTGTATGCTTACTGTGTTGATTTTGAGCAGGTCTTTTAAACAGGCAGTGCTCCCAGGGTCCCACTGAAAAAGGATACTTGTCAGTGGGATTGCTTGTCTAACAAAATGTAAGTAAATGAGTGCCAAAAAGGAGCAAGTTTAAAAGTTTTACTCAAGACTGTACCTAGTGTCCAGTGAGGCGCAACCTTGGAGACCCAGATGTTCATAGTGTTAAACTGCTGCAGTCATCACACTTGGGTTATCTGCCGTCAGGGGATCCCGCAGTTGGCCTGAGTTCCAAAGTCTTGGTCCGGCGTCTGTTGCTGTTGCTTCTTCCCTAACGTCAGTGCGACAGGGGTATAAAAGAGGCAGCCGACGCCATTTTCTTCATTGTTGCCACGTGGTGCCCGAAGCAGAAGCAGTTTGCAAGTGCTGGTCGGCCGACTCCCGAGATTTTCAAATCTAATTTCAGACCGAAGTCTTCAATAAAGCTAAGTACCCCATTGGGGAACCTTTTCTTGCCTTAGTCCGATGTCAGAAAAAGTTAATTGCATTTCTTGTGGGAAGCAAATACCTGAAGGATTTTCATTCTTATTGTATCCCTTGCCTAGGCCCAGACCACGACGTCACAGGTTGTCTGTTTTGTGCTAGGTTTAACAGACGAACTATTAAACGTCTGTTTGATTTCGCCCGACATTATTTTGGTAGAAAATTTAATTATACCATACCGTCGGAGCAACCGATCGGGATGCATAAAAAGTGCAAAGATAAGGACAGGCAGCTGAGACCCAAACCAGACACAGAGGCCTCTGCTAGGCCAGTCGCTGGTTCTCCGGTTTTCAGTGAAGTGCCTACGCAGCCCCTGACTAACGCTGATTTTAGAACCCCAGCCTGCATCTGACTCCCAAGCAGAGATTGCAGGGCCTCCATAGCCTTTATCTTTAGGCCCTTCCGACTCCATGGCTGATGGGGATTCTGGTGCAGTTGAAAGGCCGTCAGTTGCTGAAGGTGTCTTCAGACAGACTACACTTACTATTAAATCCTTTGCAAAACTGAAAACTCCATTAAAAGTAAGGAAGCCTGTACAGCAGTCTCCAGTGCAAGGCCCCATGCCTAAGAAACAGATGCTTAAGATGGCCGAACACTTAATTACCCTAATCAAGGGTTTCCATCCCCCACCTGACAAAAGGCCTAGACAGGAGGAGGACTACGCTTCCTCTGACCAGGTTTCCATTACCTCAGATTCTTCTGAGGAACAGGAGTACTACCCCCCCCCCCCCCCATTATGAAGACTCTGATGCTGAAGAGTCTATTCCTTCAGCATCTCCCCCAGAAGACTACTCTTTTGGGGAAACTTTACATACCACTGGGAAGGCCAGGATTACTCCGATTCTAAGAAAAGGCTCCAAGAGTTCCTCTTACTACTCCAGCACAGACCCCTTGCTATTCCATCTGTGCTAGACATTGTGGATGATGTTTATTCAGAATCTAGCCTTAACCCAGATTCATTACCTCCTGCACCAGCCAAACCAGACAGATACTACAGAGTCCCTGACTCGCATAAATTTCTATATAAAAGCCTTGTTGCTGACCCAGAAACCATTTCCCAGGGTCCCATAGGGGTTAAGGCCTCTCTTGCTAAAAATCCTATACAGTCTGAAAAGGATTCTAGAGCACTAGACAGATGGGGAAAGAAAGTATATACCTCAGCTACTCTAGCTATGAGGGCCTTAAACTGCCAGTTTCACATGCTGAAATATCAACAATATTTGATGTTTCAATTAAAACAAAAAATGAGCACACATACAGAGCAGCCTGATTACAAGGAAATGCAAGATTTGTTGCATGCAGCAGAACAAGTGGGAAAACATACTTAGCAGTGTGGATTTGATTCATTGGAAGCTTCTTGCAGAGCAGCTGTAACAGGGTCTGTCATTCGTAAGCATGCTTAGTTAAAAGAACAAACTTTGCCTGATCATGTTAAAGCAAAGTTATTGGATGCACCCTTACAGCAGGACGTTTTATTTGGTGTGAAAGCAGAAGAGGTTTTAAAGAAAATGGAGGATAAGGCAAAATCTATGCAGATGGTCAAGGAGTTTTTACAGGTCCAACCCCCTTGTTTCAGCAGAAATTGGCCAACCATAAACTGGTCCTTTCCAACTTTTGACAGACCTCAGAGGGGCAAATACAGACTCCCAAGGGGCAGAGGTCAGCCACAAGGCTCTTATAAACCACGACAATGGGGTGCCACAACCCAGAAAGGAGAAGACAGGTCTTAAACTATCAGAAGACAATCACAATGACTTACCCCTCAGACTGCCAAGCAAATCACTCCTGGCAGCTCCCATGGGAGTAAAACTTGCACTTTTTGCTGACAATTGGCATATCACAACAGACAAATGGGTCCTAAATATTGTAACTCAAGGATACAGGTTCCACTTTCACACTTTACCAAGGATAAAAGGAATGACAAACCTGCCATCATATCAGTGGGCAGAGGCTCAGACAAATTACAGCACTTATGGACATGAGAGCCATTCAGCAGGTTCCTACACAGGAGCAAGGACAAGGATTTTACTCTACTCTTTCTGGTTCCCCAAAAGGACAAAGCCTGGAGACCCATTCTGGACCTTTCAATTCTAAACACATACCTGGAAGTACCCAAATTCAAGATGCTCACACTACAGCAACTTCTTCCCATGCTGGGCAAGAAGGCTTGACTAGCAACGTTGGACCTCAAGGAGGCTTACCTGCATGTCCCAATCAGACAAAATTGCAGAAGATACCTCCAATTTATAGCAGATACAACTCATTACCATTTCTGTGCACTGCCCTTTGGCTTATCTACTGCGCCCAGGGTCTTCACAAAATGCCTGGCACCAGTAATTGCATACTGCAGACAGAGGAATACAAATATATCCATACCTGGATGACTGCCTTATTCAAGCAGACAGCAAGGACATTCTTTTAAAACATATGGCATTTGTAAAAAACCTAAGTTGCTTAGGGTACACAGTAAACGAAAAGAAGTCAAAACTAGTGCCCTCACAAGACATAATATTCCTGGGTGCCAGCTTAAATACACCTGCCCAGATGGCTTGTATCATGCCAGACAAGCAAGGACAGCTGACTCAATACTTCAAAAATGATGGCAACAAAGACCCAACTCCCTGTAAGAAAAATTCTGCAGTCTTTGGGATTCATGGCATCTTGCATACTACTAATAACATATGCCAAACTGCATATGAGGAAATTACAATGGTACCTGAAAAGCGTATGGACTCAACACAGCCACAGCTTGGAAACAATAATACCACTAATTCCCTGCCTTCAACAAGAGATGTTCATCGTGTTACCCTGCTGCAGTCATCACACTTGGGTTATCCTGTCGTCAGGCGGTCCTGCAGTCAGCCGAAATTCCAAAGTCTTGCTCTGGCGTCTGTTGCTGTCACTTCTTCTCTGACGTCAGTGCACCAGGGGTGTATATAATGCAACCAACGCCATTTTCCCCAGTCTTTCTTGCCGCGTGGTGCCCGAAGCAGAAGCAGTTCGCAAGTGCTGGCCGACTGACTCCTGATATTTTCAAATTCGAATTTCAGACCGATGTCTTCTATAAGGCTAAGTACCCCGTTGGGGAAACTTTTCTTGCCTCAGACCGATGTCAGAAAAAGTTAACAATTGTATTTCTTGTGGGAAGCAAATACCTCAAGGATTTTCATTCTTATTGCATACCTTGCCTAGACCCAGACCACGACGTCACTAGTTGTCGTTTTTGTGCTAGGTTTAATAAGTGTACTATTAAAAGACGCTTTGATTTTGCATGACACTACTTCGGTAGAAAATTTAACTACACTATGCCGTCAGAGCAACAGACTACCGGCGTGCACAAAAAATGCAAAGATAAGGACAGACAGCCCAGGCCTAAGCCAGATTCCGAGGCCTCTGCTGGTCTGGTCTCCGGTCCTCAGTGAGGCTCCGACGCAGCCCCTGACTACCGCAGATCTGGAACTCGAGACTGCTTCGGAACTTTTGGTGGAATGTACCAGGCCGATGCAGCCATCTTTTTCAGGCCCTACCGACGATGTTGCTGAAAAAGATGTCGGTGCTGCAGAAACGCCTTCGGTTTCAGAAGGCGTTTTCAGACCGACGCTCACCATTAAAACGTATCCTAAGTCGAAGACTCCTATTAGACCTAAAAGGACTGCACTTCAGTCCCCTGTTCAAGGCCCCATGCCCAAGAAACAGATGCTCAAAATGGCGGAAAATTTGATCTCTTTAATCAGGGGTTCCCAGCCCCCTCCTGACAAAAGGCCTAGACAAGAGGAAGATTATGCATCCTCTGAACAAGTGTCCATTTCTTCAGACTCCTCTGAGGACCAAGATTACTCCTTCTCCCCTTATGAAGATTCTGATGCTGAGGATTCCATTCCCTCAGCTTCTCCTCCTGAAGACTACTCCTTTGGGGAAACTTTGCACACTGAGGGAACATTTTCACTGGGAGGGTCAGGACTACTCTGACTTGAAAAAAAGGCTCAGTTTCTTTTGCTCCCCCAGCACAGACCACTTCCCATCCCACCAGTTTTAGACATTGTGGATGATGTTTACTTAGAATCCAGTTTGAACCCAGACTCTCTACCTCCTGCTCCGGCCAAGCCTGACAGATACTATAGAGTGCCTGATTCACACACTTCTTTATAAAAGCCCTGTTGCTGACCTAGAGACAATCTCCCAGGGTCCCAAAGGGGATAAGGCTTCTATGGCTAAAAATCCTGTACCCTCTCAGAGGGATTCAAGAGCACTAGACAGGTGTGGGGAAAAAGGTTTACACCTCAGCCACTCTAGCTATGAGGGCACTAAATTGCCAATTTCACATGCTAAAGTATCAGCAATTTCTAATCTCTCAGATAAAGCAAAAAATGACCACTCTCCCTCAACAGTCTGAATTGAAAGAAATGCAGGATTTGTTGCATGCAACTGAACAGGTGGGCAAACCTACCTTACAATGTGGGTTTGATTCTTTGGAGGCCTCCTGCAGAGCAGCTGTCACTGGGTTTGTTATACGTAGGCATGCTTGGTTAAAGGAACAAACACTGCCTGATCATGTTAAAGCAAAGCTTCTAGATGCCCCCTTACAGCAGGATGTTCTTTTTGGAGTTAAAGCAGAATATTAAAGAAAATGGAGGATAAGGCAAAATCTATGCAGACAGTCAAAGATTTCCTACAGGTACAGCCCCCTCGCTTCAGCAGAAACTGGCCAACAAAAAATTGGTCCCTTCCAGCTACTGACAGACCACAGAGGAGTAAATACAGACGTCCAAGAGGCAGAGGACAACCACAAGCCCAGTACAAACCTCGCCAATGGGGCCCTGCAACACAAGGTAGGAGAAGACATGTCCCAATCTACCAGAAGGCAAACTCAATGACTTGCACCTCATCCGGCCAAGCAACACTCTTGGCAGCCCCCTTGGGAGGAAAACTTGCACTTTTTTTCAGACAACTGGCACATTGTCACAAAAGACAAGTGGGTCCTAGACATAATTTTACGAGGATACAGATTCCATTTTCACACCATGCCAATGAAAAGAGTAATGCCAAACCTGCCACAAAATCAATGGGCAGAGGCACAAAAACAAATTACAGCCCTCATGGACATGAGAGCCATTCAACTGGTACCTACTCGAGAGCAAGGTCAAGAATTTTACTCAAGACTCTTTCTAGTGCCCAGAAAGGACAATGCCTGGAGACCAATTCTGGACCTTTCAATTCTAAACACTTACAAGTACCCAAATTCAAGATGTTAACACTACAGCAGCTTCTTCCCATGTTGGGCAAGGAAGGGAGGCATACCTGCATGTCCCTATCAGGCAGTTGCAGAAGATACCTCTGTTTCATTGCAGGTTCAACCCATTACCAATTCTCTGCACTGCCCTTTGGCTTATCTACTGCACCCAGAGTCTTCACAAAATGCCTGGCACCAGTAATTGCATACTGCAGACAGCAATTCAAATATACCCATACCTGGACGACTGCCTCATCCAAGCAGAAAACAAGGACATTCTCTTGCATCATCTGGCTTTTGTAAAACATCTAAATTGTCTGGGGTACACAGTAAATGAAAAGTCAAAACTAGTACCCTCACAAAATGACATTGCTGGGTGCCAGCTTGAATACAACGGCTCAGAAGGCTTATCTGACGCCAAACTACAACTGACTCACTATTTCAAAACAGTGGCAACAAAGACCCAATTAACTGCAAGAAAAATTCTGCAGGCCTTTGACTTCATGGCATCTTGCATACTACTAATACCATTTGCAAAACTGCACATGAGGAAATTAGTGGTACCTAAAAAGTGTATGGTCTCAACACAGCCACAGCTTGGACACAATGATACCTCATTCCCTGCCTACAACAGGAGTTTCTATGGTGGTCACAGGCATGTCACCTCAACAAGGTCAGCCTTTCACCTTGCCCCCAGCCAGGCAAACTATGACAACAGATGCATCAGACTACGCCTGGGGGGCACACATGGCAGGACAGTGCATTCAAGGCGTATGGACTGCAGATCAAAGGAATCTGCACATCAATCAAAAAGAGATGCTAGTTGTACAGAAAGCTGTGACAGCCTTCAAGAATCTATTGCATCCAGGACAGCTTGCAATAAAGATGGACAACACCACAGTAATGTGGTACATAAACAAGGGGGTACTCACTCCTACCCTCTATGCAGGCAAGCAGTGACCCTATGGAACACAGCTCTGGCTTACCAAGCTCAGTTACAAGCTCAATTCCTGCCAGGAAAGAACAACACATTGGGCCGAAACCCTCAGCAGAAACATCATGGATCCCCACGAGTGGAAACTGGATCCACAAGTATTTACAATGATAACGCAAAAATGGGGCCTTCCAGACATAGACCTGTTTGCCAGTCCTCAAAACTATCAACTAACAAAATTTTGTACAAGGACACTTCACCATCTAGCTTGGAAAGTGGACACACTTTCTTTTGGAAAAACCTGACAGTATATGCCTTCCCTCCATTGCCTCTCCTCACAAAGGTGCTTCTGAGTCAAAAAGGAGAAACCACGACTGAGTCTCATAGCCCTAGACTGGCCATGCCAGCACTGGTACCCACTATTGAGGAATATGACTCTGGGCCCACCATGGATCCTACCATAAATTACCCATTTGCTCACACAGCAAAACAATCAGATTCTTCACAGCCAGCTCAAAACCTTAAATCTGGCTGCATGGCAAATCACCTAAGCATCCAGCCAGCTGCTCTTTCCCAAGCAGTTATGGATGTTATTCTGGAAGCTAGGAGGACCAGCACCAGGAAGGCTTATTCGGACAAATGGAAAAGGTTTTGTGCCTGGAACCAAATATATAACATTAAGTATCCTATTTTTTGTTTATTTTGTTCCTTATTTCTTTGTTGTTTATAGCACTTTGTGTACTATGTATTTTTTCTAGCTAGTTTCACTGTGTGAGGTATTAACTGGAAATTGTCCACTCTTATTAAGCATCTGTTGGGTTGTTTGTTTATGATAACTTGCAGTTAAACTTTTTTTCTAGTGGCTCCTTTAGCTGTTTGAAACTTTCATTTAAAGGCTCACTGCTGCTTTTCAGCTGTGAGTAACATTTCTGCTGTTTGTTTCCCACCCTCCCTCCATGTTGGTATAGTGTTTTTATAGTTGGTGGCTTTGCAGTTGCCCGCCCCTAGTGTAAATTTGATCTGGGACCCTCCTCCCAGTCTAGTGTCATTACCTCATTCTACCCAGTACAGGGAGAGCATTTGAGAAGGCCACTCAGCTTAGTTTCTGCTACTCCTTTCTCTCTTTCCAAAAAAAAAAAATTATCTGCTTTTTACTGTAATTGTGTTTTTTCCTACTTTATTTTGCTTTTGCGTCATCTTAAAAGTACTCAATTGTATTTATTACTGCTTGGTGTAACTCATTGTAAGCCTTTTAGTTTAAGCACCTGGGCTTCAGACCAGTTTTACATTAGGAAGGTTTGTGGTCTGCACTGTAGTGGCAGAACAGGTAGCTTACATCCTAAGTTGGGAACTGCTGATTGAGGGCTCAGTGTCTGTTATTCTAAAAGTGTATTAATTCTGGTTTAAGCACTTGGGCTTGAGGCCAGTTATTTTACATTAAGAGGGTTCGTGTTCTGCACTCTTGTGGGAGGAGAGGCTGGACTCTGTCCTTCTGAGCTGGGAATTTCTGGTTAAAGCTTATAGTGCCTGCATATTTGAACTGCTTCTTACTGAAACTGGTACACCTCGTTTGCTGTAGCATAGACTAGATCCAGATCTGCTAAATCTAGCTTTGTTTGTATAACTTGAGCACTAATCCAGGCATTCTTTAAAGTATTCAGTTGTATTTATTACTGCTGGTAGTAACTTGATTAAAGTGTAGCCATCATTTCTAAGTCTTTTGGATTAAGCACTTGGGCTTCAGACCAGTTGTTTTACATTAGGAAGGTTTGTGGCCTGCACTGTGGTGGCAGGACAGGTAGCTTACATTCTTCTAAGTTGGGAACTGCTGATTGAGAGCTCAGTATCTGTTGTTCTAAAAGTGTATTAGTTTTGGTTTAAGCACTTGGGCTTCAGGCCAGTTATTGTATGTTGAAAAGGATTGCGGTCTGCACTCTTGTGGGAGGAGAGGCTGGACTCTGCCCTTCTGAGCAGGGAATTTCTGGTTAGAGGCTTATAGTGCCTGCATATTCTAACTGTTTCTTACTGAAATTGGTACACCTTGTTTGCTGTAGCATAGACTAGATCCAGGCCTGCTGAATCTAGCTTTAATTTGTATGCTTGTTTGTTTATTTCCCTGAAACGCTAATTCCACCTAAAATGCGGCCTTTTAGCACTTCTGTGGAATCCCCAGTGATATCTGCATCGCTTACTGTACTTATTTCCTTGTTTCACTTGAAAGAAAGTTACCGTTTGTCGTTTTTGCATTTAAGTTACCTGTAACACATTGCATTTGTTACCTGGCACTTGCTCACTAAAGCAATTATATAAGTCAGCTCTAAAAAATTAAAAGCACTACGCCCTCACAAACTCCCCTTGAGTACCTTGTTCCCCACTGGCCCTTTTTTTCAATTATAAAGGAATTCCCAATACTATTCTAGCATGTCCAAAGGTCAGTTGTCAATCCCCTCTCCAGTCCAGCTGGTGAATCTGGGAATCTTGAGGCAATGTTACAACTGCCTCATGTACACAGACAACCCTCTCCTCCTCCCAGCAAATTCCAACACATGTGAGAGATGCAACCATATAGCCAAACTGGAGGCTAAGCTCTCTCAACTCAGTACTGGCGTAACCAGTCAGGAGGAGAAGGAAACCACACTCACTACAATTCCAGTCTCACATAGACCTACCACGACAACAAACCAAACGCATAAACACACAAAAACATACTCTGAGGCTCTAAATAAAAATCTGCCTAAGCAGCAGAGACCTCCAAAGCAGACACCCAAGCAACCACTACCCCAAAACAAAACACGTGCAACACATAGCTCACAAAGCCAGTGTGCCGAACAGTCACAGCCCTTAAGGCTAAACAACACACCTGATACACTTGTAATAGGTGACTCTATCGTCAGGCACACTGATGTCCTGCTCACCAGGCTGAACAAGAAGGTCACGGTGAGCTGCCTGTCGTGCGCTAGGATCCGCCACATAACACAAGCACTCAGGTCACTCCAAGGCAAGTACAAATATGACTCAGTCATTGTCCATGCTGGTGTGTGACCAGAGACGTACCTCCCTGGACTACATGAAAAGAGACATAGAGGAGATCTCTGAGCATGTAGCCCAGGCTGGTATGACCCTGACCTTGAGTAGTAGCCAAGAATGATGCCACAATATGAAGACAAGATGATCAATTTCAACAATTGGCTTAAGTGTTGGTGTCATTCAAAGGGGATCCAATGCCTGTCATCCTGGGATGACATGCTCGACAAGCCACGATGCGTCGCTAGGGACGGCTTGCACCTGTCACCCCTGGGCTTTCGGATATTGGCAAAGGCTCTTGCTACCCCCATAGTGCCTTTTTTAGGCAAGGCTCAAAAGACGAACCCACCTCCATAGGTATCACAAGGGATAAGAAACTAAAAGTAATGCTGCTCAACGCCAGAAGTCTAAACCTCAAGATGCACGCACTCGAAACTCTCCTTAGCATGGAGAACATTGATATCTGTGCAGTAACAGAAACCTGGTTCAGGGCTCCCGAGAGCACCCCAGCACTACCAGGTTATACTAGAATAAATAGCAACAAACCAAGGAAACAAAAGATGAAGACTTCTGGCAGGAAAACCACTTCTTGTTTGATATAAGAAATCTTCGGCTTTAATCAATTCCGACAGCAACTGTTACACGAAATAAAACCACAAGCAGATAGCTAAAACAGCAAGTAGCATGAAGCGCTTTTCGTCGACCTCAATAGGTGGACTTCTTCAGACAAAATAAAGTGAGCAGCTTCCAGCTTATATAATCCAAATAATCAGTCAACAATTAAGCAATTTAACAATTTGATCTAAATAGGACTAATCCCAAAATGATTAATTGTACTGACAAGACAAACTGAATAGCGTTATTAATTACAAGGTAATACTATCCTTGGAACTTGCATATGATGTTAACAATTTACATAATTTATACTAGTTATTATATATTATACAAAGTGCCTAAACTGTGTCATTTAGTGAAAGTCAGTATATACACATTGTAGTAAACCTTATTGTTAGATGAAAAAGAATAATATGTATGACTCCTCCCCTAGGTCCCTCAAGTTTAAGAAAAAGCGTTTAATAAAAAACCTGACAATTCAATAAATATATACTATATTCAAATTTTGTGGGATAGAATACATATAAAAATATATAAACAGAGAAATATGTATATATATTAGGGCTACAGGTTAAAGTAATAATAATAATAGCAAATTCACAGTTAAAATGACGCCTTCTTGGTTTGACAAGAAGTCTAGTCAAAGGCTCAATGATTGTAAAGACAATCCCTAAGGCCCAGTATAATTATACTTAATCGATGTTAACTATGGTTACTGTGTATTATTTCTAAAGCCAGGAATAAAAACCTGGTCAGGAAGAATAAACAGAAACCTTCCTAGTTTAGACAGCAATCATCTGTTCAGACTTCTTAACTTCAAGAGACATTGGATATTACAATGCTCGTTCAATCCTGGTGCCATGAAGGCGTTTGTTCTTACTTGCCATGATAATTCATGCTCTTCCAACAAAAGATTGTACGGGCCCCTTCTACTATCAGGTTGGATTTGATCAAGACCAATAAATTTAAAATTATGGTTAGGGAAGGCAGAAATATGTTTACTCAGGGCATTGTCAGTTTTTAAATTTGAGATGGCGTTAGTATGTTCATATATCCTATCTCTTAGCCTCCTTTCTGTCTTCCCTATATAAAAGCATGTACACACTGTACATAAAGCCCCGTAGACCACCATTTTAGAATTACAGTCAATTTTGGTATTTAGGGTATATGTTTTATTATTAATAACTTGTTTATTCCCTTTTTTAATATATTTACAATATCTACAGCAGCCACAACAAACAGTTCCTTTGTCGTTACTGCTATGGACTTTCCTTTCTAGAAGTACTTTTAAATTGTTCCCCTTTCTTTAAGTTATTTTCGGGAATTGACTAATACTTGAAGAGCATCTTTTGTCGTTGCTGATTAAAGGCCAGTTTTTCTCCATTAATTTTCTAATAATATTGCTTTCCAGATTGAAAGTTGTAATAAACCTAGGAATTTTTTCGTCATTTTTACTACACCCTGGGCTGATGTTCACTTGTGGATTAAGCTCACAGAGAATAAAACTACTCTCCTCCATGGCATTCGCCATGGAACTTGAACCAAGCCTATCTGTAGTTCCCTCTTCACAGTTAGCCACAGTTCTGTCTTTCAACAGAGGTGTAATGGTCCCATTAGTTCTCTTGTGAACCACTTCCTTAAAGATCTCATTTAGGAAATGTTTGGGGTAACCTCTATGGTAGAACATATCTTCAATTGCACTACACTCCGTCGCGAAGTCAACGTCCCTTGTAACCATTCTGGCTGCTCTAATAGCCTGACCTTTGACTATTGCCTTCTTTTGCCAATAGGGGTGTAAGCTAGAAAAGTGTAAGAAAGAGTTACTATACGTGGTTTTTCTATATATCTTAGCTATATATTGTTGGTTAATTAAGTCTTTGGTTAATTCAATATCCAAGTAGTTGATAACATTCTCTTGGAAATTGAAAGTGAATCTAAGAAAATCAGTTGACTTATTCATATACTCAACAACCTCTTTTGCTGTGTTAAGGTTTCCGTTAAGGCATATAAAGATGTCGTCGAGAAACCTAGTATAGTAAGAAAATTTCCCACTCCACTGACTTGAGTTTAAAATATACTCGTTCTCCCAGTAGGCCATAACTGTGTTGGCAAAGCTAGCTCCTACTGGGGAACCCATAGCTACACCACATTTTTGGCGATACAGGTCATTGTCAAACAAGAAAAAGTTGTTAGTCAGAATTATATCCAGTAAAGATGTGACTAGGTAGACTTCGCTAGGTGGTGCACCTTTCTTAACCAAATAAAGGTTTACCCACTCAACTCCTACATCATGGGGTATCACAGTATATAAGTCAATGACATCTACAGTGAGAAAATTTAACTCGTCGTTGTAGATAATGTCATTGATTTTCGTTAGAAATGCCCATGAATCCTTGCTGATTTGGATTTCATTAGCTAAATATTTCTTCAAAATATTGTCCACTAGTTTAGCACTTGCATAAGTGAAGGAATTTCTTCCGTCTATCAGTGGCCTGAAAGGCGGGTTTGAAATATCTTTGTGCAATTTAGGAGTAGCAAAGAATAAAGGAATAACTAGTATAAATTATGTAAATTGTTAACATCATATGCAAGTTCCAAGGATAGTATTACCTTGTAATTAATAACGCTATTCAGTTTGTCTTGTCAGTACAATTAATCATTTTGGGATTAGTCCTATTTAGATCAAATTGTTAAATTGCTTAATTGTTGACTGATTATTTGGATTATATAAGCTGGAAGCTGCTCACTTTATTTTGTCTGAAGAAGTCCACCTATTGAGGTCGACGAAAAGCGCTTCATGCTACTTGCTGTTTTAGCTATCTGCTTGTGGTTTTATTTCGTGTAACAGTTGCTGTCGGAATTGATTAAAGCCGAAGATTTCTTATATCAAACAAGAAGTGGTTTTCCTGCCAGAAGTCTTCATCTTTTACTACCAGGTTATACCTCATACCATGCTTTTCGGCCCCAAAACCTGGACCGAACCACAAAAGGAGGGGGGAGTATCAATATTCGTCAGATACCCACACCTCCAGGTTGGTGGCGCAGCACTAAGCATCAGAGACTATCCATGTGCAACTAACAGTGGGTAAAACTGCCTTCCAGTTTATAGCCTGCTACAGACCACCCTCCCAAACACAGGAACCCCACTTGGCCTTCCTGAGAATACTGGAAAATATGAAGGTCTCTCCAAACACCATTATATTGGGCGACTTCAACTACCCAAACATAGACTGGGAGCATTGCTCTAGCTCCAACACCCTAGCCCAAAGGTTCCTAGAATTTATAAACTCAGATGCTATGGAACAACTTGTTACCACTCCCACAAGAGGGGAAAACATACTGGACCTGATCATCACCAACATGGGGACACTATGCTCCAGACCAGAAGTGTTGTCCCTCACTGGTAAGATCAGACCATAAACTAATCTCACTGGATATTCACATCCCGACCCCACCCCCTGCCCAGAAAACCACAGTGAAAAACTTCTCTAAAGCAAATTTCACACGCCTCAAAACCGAGGCAAAATCCTTCAAAGTCCCCGGGCCTGTGGAAAATACGGCCCAGTCCGCAGAATCCTTTATAAATGCATTCTATGAACACCTTCAGGAATGCATGGATCATGCAATCCCAAATAAAACCAAGACCCAATCCTCCAAAGGCAGACAATCCTGTCTGGTGGACCCCAGCCATAAACAAACTATACAGTAGAAGGAGGAAGCTACTACATGATAGAGCAAAATCCCAAAAAGGGAAGGCATCTCTGATCAGTATTAGCAAAAAACTACGGGCACTCATAAAATCGTCTAAGGCCAGCTTTGAGAGAAAAATTACACAGGACACTAAGGATAATCACAAGGCTTTCTTTAGTGATGTTAGGAACCTGGCTGGGAATTTCCAGATATGCTCAGAATTGGTCCAAAATGACAAAAAAATACACAGAGCCCACAGACATTGCCAACATCCTAGCTGACCGGTTCAGTGCAAACTTCTCCCCCCTCTCCCCACCAAAAGGGCAAATATCTATCCCAACAGAGTGCTTGCCCCCCTGACATCTCAGATGCTCAGGTAAGAGCCGCCCTCTCCAAAGCAAAAAACACAGCATCAATGGGACCAGATGGTGTCCCGGGCTGCGTCCTACATGAACTCCAAGAAGAGCTAAACCCAAACATAAAACTACTGTTCAGTCTTAGCCTTACTACAGAATATGTACCCAAAGAGTGGCGTACAGCAACAGTGGTCCCTCTCCACAAAGGTGGTGCCTCAGCGGATCCTGGAAACTATCGCCCCATAAGCCTGACTAGCTTGGTCTGCAAAGCTGTGGAAAGGATCATCATGGACCTCATAAATATAGGTATTGGGGACCTACAGACACTGGATCCTACCCAGTTTGGCTTTAAGGGCAGATCCTGCCTCTTAGACCTGGTCGATTTCTTTGAAACAGTCACTAAGGCCATTGACGAGGGGAAGGTGGTCCACACAGCCTACCTGGACCTCGCAAAAGCCTTCGATATAATACCCCACTCTGGCATTATAGATAAGCTCACCAGTTTAAATATAAACCCATATGTCACTAAATGGGTTGCAAACTGGCTCAAGGACAGAACCCACATGGTTAGAATTGCTGGAGCCATGTCAGACTCCAAACCAGTTACAAGTGGCGTCCCACAAGGCTCAGTCCTGGGACCTCTCTTGTTCGGTATATATTTCTCGGCGGTACAGGCCAACACGGAAGGACTGTGGCTAACAAAGTTCGCAGATGACTGCAAACTGGGCACTATAATCAACTCTCCAGCCGACACAAGCATCCTCCAAAAGGGCCTCATAGAAACAGACAACTGGTGCTAGAGCCATGGCCTCAAGCTAAACGCCAAAAAGTGTATTGTCATCCCCTTTGGCAAAAACAAAGTGCCCACAAATTACCACATAGGTGGTAATCCATTAAGTACAGAAGAAGTCATTAGGGACCTGGGGACCCAAGTTGATAACAATCTCTCATTTGACAACCACGTGGCCAAAGTGGTTAGAAAAACATTTTATATAGGCCACCTAATCATGAAGGTATTCACATCTAGATTAGGGGAGGTCATCGTACCTCTTTACTCATCCCTCATCAGGCCCATAATTCAGTACAATGTCCCTTTTGGGATGTACCTTACCAGACACCTGCAGCAACTGGAAAGACCCCAAAAGTACCTCACCAAGAGGATCAAAGGGCTCAAACAGATGCCATATGCTGCCCGGTTTAAGAAACTCCAGCTCTACTCAGTGGCATACCGCCTGCTCAGAGGCTATCTGTGCCTACGTATAAAGCCATGTCCAACCCGGAATTAATGGACATGCTGCACCTCAGAAAATCCAAATCCCATCGAGCTACGCGCTCGAGAGACTTGAACCTCAGCACTGAAATAGGACATGCTGGAGGGACAGATTCATAACCCAGAGGCTCCCTTCACTCTGGAATAAAATCCCAGTCTAGGTTAGGCAGAGTCCCACATTGACTCTCTTCAAGAGGAATCTTGAGTGGATGGGAGATCGTAGGTTTACCCCGGATGTCACTTCTGTGTCACTGTTAGACAGAGGCACAGTATACTAACCTCAAAAAAAAAGGCATAGCAAAATTAATTTAAAATGGGTGGCGAAAGACGAACACACTCTGGCTAGGCTTATAAATGCCCTAGGGCAGATAGCCTAGTATGAACCTATATCAAAACAAACCATTTCCAAATGGATAGGACATTACATACGTTTCTGCTATACCCATCATGGAAAACCAGTTCCTGTTAATATTAGGCCCCACTCTACCAGGGCAACAGCTACATCTACAGCCTTTCTCAGGGGGGTTCCAACCAAGGAGTTTTTGGAAGCTGCAACTTGGAGTTCAGTACACACCTTTACCAAACACTACCACTTACCACTTTACTCTAAGACTAGGGCGGGCTTCGCCACTGCAGTTCTGCAGGGCCTTCTAGCCTCTCCTAATCCTTATTTTTCCACCCATCCTTAGATTTGGGATTCAACCCAAGTGTGATTGACTGCAGCAGGCTAATACGATGAACATAGTACAGTTTTGTACCTACCATAAATGTAGATGTTCGAGTGTACACCCTGCTGCAGTCCAGGTTACGCTCCCTCCATCCCCTTTGATCTAATTGGCTAAATCTCTGCAATGCCTTCCTGATGTATTTGCTTATAGCTGGAGGGATTTTCTGTTTGTGCAAAATTTACTCAATTTGGTACTAATTACTGACCACCTTTTTGGGGGCACCTGACATCTGGAGCAAGAAAAACTGAAGAAAATGGCATCTGTTGCATTATATATACCCCTGGCGCACTGACGTCAGGGAAGAAGCGACAGCAACCGACGCCGGACCAAGACTTTGGAATTCCGGCCGACTGCGAGACCGCCTGACGACAGGATAACCCAAGTGTGATGACTGCAGCAGGGTGTACATCTACATTAATGGTAGGTACAAAACTGTACTTTTCTTTGGTGGGCTCCGGCATGTCACCTCAACAAGGGTCAGCCTTTCACCTTGCCCACCGCTAGGCAAACAATGACAACAGATGCATCAGATTACGCCTGGGGAGCACACATGGCAGGGCAGTGTATTCAGGGCAAATGGTCTGCAGATCAAATGCATCTCCACATCAATCAAAAAGAGATGCTAGCTGTACAAAATTTCCTAACAGCTTTCAAGGACGTCCTACATCCAGGACAACTAATAAAGACTGATAACACCACAGTGATGTGGTACACAAACAAGGGGGCACACATTCCTACCCCCTATGCAGGCAGGCAAGCAATGACCTTGTGGAACACAGCACTGACCTACCAAGTTCAATTACAAGCACAATTCCTGCCAGGAAAGAAAAATGCATTGGCAGACAAACTAAGCAGAAATATCATGGATCCTCACATGTGGTAACTAGACCCACAAGTATTCACAATGATAACTCAAAAATGGGGGAGCCCAGACATAGATTTGTTTGCCTCCCCCCAAAACTACCAACTGTGAAAGTTTTGCACAAGGACATACCACACTCTAGCTTGGAAAGTGGACGCCCTCTCATTCTGTTGGAAAACACTAACAGTGTGTGCCTTTCCTCCACTGCCTCTTCTGGCAAAGTGCTGCTAAAAGCCAGATTAGAGAGGCCACAAATGATGCTCATTGCTCCAGACTGGCCACGCCAGCACTGGTATCAAATATTAAGGAACAGGGCTGAAGGCCTACCATGTATTTTACCTCAAATTCCTCACCTGCTGACTCAGCAAAACAGTCAGATTCTACACAGCCGGCTCAAGACTTTAAATCTGGCTGCATGGCAGATTATCTAAACAACCAGTCAACACTTCTCTCTACAGCTGTTATGGATGTCATTCTTGAGGCCTGGAGACCCAGCACCAGGAAAACCTACTCAAATTGAAAAGATTCTGCACCTGGAACCAGGCTATAGGCCAAAATCCTCTTGTCCCCAATATTACTCAGATTCTGCAGTATTTAACTGAGATGTTGCACAAAGGCCTTTCCTTTTCATCTGTAAAGATTCACGCTTCAGCTATTTCAGCGCATTACAACACTGATCCTCCTATTTTTTCACATCCATTATTAAGACAGTACCTCAGAGGGGCTAAGAACATAAGACCGCCCCGAAGAGCACGAACACCAACTTGGGACCTCAGTTTTGTTTTGGAAAAACTTACACTACCGCCCTTCGTACCAGCTTTTTCAGGTGATTTACAATTTTTATCATGGAAAACTGCCTTGCTGCTAGCAATAACTTCAGCACGAAGAGTCTCAGAGCTACAGGCCCTAATGGCAGTGGAGCATTTCATCATTTTTCATCAAGACAGTCTCTTTAAGAATTAACCCTTCCTTTATGCCAAAGGTAGTATCCAGTGTGGCTCTAAACCAAACCATTCATTTACCCACCTTTTATTCAAACCCCCAGAATAAAGGGGAAAGGCTCTTACATGGAAATTCACAGGCAATTACGTTTCTACTTGGATAAAACAAAGGATGCTATGTTGTCCTATCTCGCCTCCATTCTTTACTCACTGGTTCGGAGCTGAGAATCGGCTCTGATTTGGCAAACTATTTCTCTAGCACAAAGTGTCTAATTGGCTGGTCTAACCCAGTATCCCAAGATGCACCGCGCCTTAGCCCCAGATCTTGTTTGCCCCTCGAGTTAGGACATGGTCTCGCTTGGCTGTGGCAAAGTACCCTTTTCAAATACTTTTCTAAGTATTTTAGTAGTATTTGTATTGCAAAAAGCTATTTTAATAGCTACTCTTCTTTTTTGACTAGTTCTTGTGAGCGTTTGTGAGGACTGTTTGTGGTATCCCTCTGTTTCGCGGAGTAGGCCCATTTAAGTTAAAGGACCTAGTCCTCTCCAGTGTTCCCTTGTATTTTTTTTTGTGCTGGTTTTGAGTTGTGGGTAGTTTTCCCTCCAAGAAACGTTTAACTTAAAGTTTACTTGGCCGTTAGTGTGTTTTGGTTTTTCCCGCCTTCCTCTTGTGTTGTCTCTGTCGGTTGGGTGTTGTGCGGTTTTGTCTAAAGAACATAAACCCTCTGGGTTTAATAAGTGTACCAAATGTGGCTACAAAATGTCCATTACCGATGGGCATTCCATCTGTGTTTATTGTCTGGGTGCTATTCACCTACAAGAGTCCTGCAGTTTTTGCCATGTGTTTAGCCCCTAAGGTACTGCAGGAAAGAAAAAGTAAACTGATTTTTGAAGGGTCTGATTAAGCCTGCCTTTGAGGAGGCCTTAGATTCTTCTTCGTCTTCTATTGTTAAATCTAAGTCTGCTAAGGCCAAGAAAAGATCTCCGGCTCCGTATGCCTCTTCGGAGCCCTCTGAGAAGGTTGCAAAAGTGGATACTTCCTCCTCTGGGCCGCAGGAGAAAGATGTCCTTCATGGATGCATCTGCAGTCATAACAAGTGGGTTGTCCTGTCGTCAGGCAGCCCTTCAGTCGGCCGGATTCCAAAGTCCGGGTCCGGCTTCGGCTGATGTCGCACTCCACCCGACATCATCTCTGTTGGTCTTCGGGTATAAAGGCATCAGCCGACGCCATTTTCCTCAGTCTTTCTTGCCGCGTGGCGCCCGAAGCAGAAGCTGTTCGCAAGTGCTGGTCGGTCGGATCCAGAGATTACTTCTACCGAATACTACTTCGAAGACTTCTAAAGCTAAGTACCACGTTGGGGACTCTTTCTTGCCTCAGCCGATGTCAGAAAAAGTTAACAATTGTTTAAACTGTGGGAAACAAATACCTCATAAAGATTTCCACTCTTACTGTCTGCCTTGTTTAGGCCCAGCCCACGTAGCAGCCTGTTCGCCTGTGCTTCTTTCAACCGACACGCTTAGGCGTCGGTCGGAGTTTGCAGAACAGTTTTTCGGTTCTGATTTTGCGTACATTATGCCGTCGGATCCTCCGACTACCCAATCTAGCAAAAAACGCAAAGATAAAGACCGACACTCGCGGTCCGCGGTTTCGGCCGAAACCACGGTCAAGCAAACCGCGAGTGTCTCTGTTTCGGCCGAAACCGAGAAAACTGAACAGAGTGCAGCTGAACCTATTCCTACAACTGAGGCCCCAGCTACAACTCTTGAAACGACTTCACAAATTTTACCCACTACGGTGGTTGACTTATCAGACACCATCCCCTTGGATGTTTCTACCCCAGCACGTGGTGCTGCTAGGCCTCCAGCAGCCATGTCCATTAAGGCCTTCGCCAGGGCTAAAGCAGCCAAGACTACTAAAACAGTGCCTGTTAAACCACCCACATCCAGGCCCTCTTCTAGTTCTCAAATGCTTACTTTGGCAGAAGATTTAATTTCTTTAGAGGATCTCAATCTCACCCAGACAGGGCCTCTCAGCCCCCAGAGAAGAGACCTAGGGCAGAGCCCCCCGAGCCAGTGTCCTCTGATGATTCTGCTGATGAATCAGACATAACTGACCAGCCAGAGGCTCCCTTCTCCAATTTTGAAGATTCTGATGCTGAAGAATCCATCCCAGCTGCTTCCCCACCAGAAGAATTCTCCTTTGGGGAAACCTTGCATGCCATGCGAGAACAGTTCCAATGGCAGCAACAAGATTTTTCAGACTCCAGAAAAAGACTTAGGACTTTTCTGCACCTCCCACAGCACAGGCCCTTAGCTATACCCCCTGTTCTCTCTGTGGTGGATGATGCTTTCAATGATGTTTGCTCCTCTCCAGATTCTTTACCCCCAGCCCCTGCCAAACCAGACAGATTTTACAGGGTGCCAGATACTCAATCACCACCTTTACAAGGCTCCACTTGCAGACCCAGAAACTATATCCCAGGGCCCCAAGGCAGTAGCCGCGACCATAGCTAAAAACCCTATTCCTTCTGAAAGGGAAGCAAGGTCATTAGACAGATGGGGTAAAAAGGTCTACACTTCAGCTACTCTCTCAGCTAGAGCTTTAAACTGTCAGTTTCACATGATACAATACCAAGAGTTTATGCTGGATCAGTTAACTAAAAAACTAACCACTGATGAATCTCTTGATAAGAAATATGTATTAGAGATGGTAAATAACATACAACAGGTTAGCAACCATTCCTTAAAATGTGGCTATGATGCACTGGAGGCTTCATTTAGATCAGCCATGACAGGCACAGTGATAAGAAGGCATGCATGGCTAAAGGAACAAGCTTTGCGGATCATGTTAAAGCTAAGTTGCTAGATGCTCCTATGGACAAGACAAGTTTGTTTGGTACATCTGCCCAGCAGGTTATGAAGAAAATGGAAGAAAAGGCAAAATCTGTTCAAACTGTTAAAGATTTCTTGCAGGTTCAACCCCCAAGGTTTAGCAGGAACTGGCCTGCCAAAAATTGGTCCTTTCCTGACTCCACAAAATTTCAAAGGGGCAGGAATAGACGTTCCAGAGGCAGAAACCAATCCAGAGGAGGTGCCTACAGAGGAAGACAGTGGCAAGGTAACAACAGAGGCACAGACACAGCCACTACATCAACACAACCACAGTGACTTAACCCTAAATCCGCCTACCAGGGAACAAATAGCAGCTCCTCTAGGCGGAAAGTTAACCTTATTTTCAAAGAACTGGCACTACATAACAAAGGACAAGTGGATTTTACAAACCATAGATCAAGGTTACCGGTTTCACTTCCACACTTTTCCAGTCAAAAGAGGAATGCAAAATCTACCTCCAAATCAAAAAACAGAGGCTCTACGCCAGATAATGGAGCTAGCAAACATGAGAGCTGTGGAAAGAGTGCCAACAGCAGAGCAAGGAAAGGGGTTCTACTCCAGACTATTCCTAGTTCCGAGAAAGGAAAAAAGTTGGAGACCAATTCTCTACCTGTCCACCTTAAATACATACATCATTGTCCCAAAATTCAAAATGCTGACCCTACAGCAACTTCTTCCCATGCTGGGCAAGGAGTCTTGGCTGGTAACTCTAGATCTCAAGGAGGCATACCTGCACGTCCCCATTCGACCAATCTGCAGAAGATACCTCAGATTTCTTGCAGGATCAGAGCACTATCAATTCTCAGCATTGCCTTTTGGCTTATCTACTGCGCCCAGAGTATTCACAAAATGCCTGGCATCAGTAATCGCCCATTGCAGACTTCAAGGAATTCAAATTTACCCATAGCTGGGCGACTGCCTGCTACAAGGGGACAACAAAAGCAAGCTGACAACAGATTTACAAAGGGTCATTTACTTGCTACAAGCACTGGGATACACAGTCAATTTACAAAAGTCAAGGCTGATACCATCCCAAACAAGGACATTCTTGGGTGCTGAATTGGACACAGTAAAACAAATGGCATTCCTGACTACAGAAAAACAAAAAGAACTCACTCTATACTTCTTGGCACTAACAAAACTGAACAAGTTAACAGCAAGAAAAGTACTGCAGGCCTTGGGCTTCATGGCATCATGCATAATCTTGGTTCCATTTGCCAGATTACATATGAGAAAACTACAGTGGAACCTAAAGAATTTATGGTCCCAACACAGACACAGTCTAGAAACAGAAATCCCACTAATTCCATGCTTAAAACAGGAGTTCCTATGGTGGGCTCAGGCATGCCAGTCAAACCCAGGCCTACCCTTTCGCAGATGTCAAGCAAGCCAGACCATCACAACAGATGCTTCAGACCTAGGATGGGGGGCCCACATGCTGGACAAATGCGTGCAAGGATTGTGGACACAGGATCAACTTCAACTGCACATCAACCTAAAGGAAATGCTGGCAGTAAAACTGGCAATCCAAAAGTTCAAACCATTTCTCAGAGGGCCAGTTGATAAGGACAGACAACACCACAGTCATGTGGTACATCAACAAACAGGGAGGCACTCATTCATACCCCCTATGCAGAATGACCTTGGAGCTGTGGACCCTGGCACTCAGCTACAACATCCAGTTACAGGCAGTATTTGTACCAGGGAAAGACAATACACTAGCAGACATATTAAGCAGAACCACTTCGGATGCCCACGAATGGAAGCTCCACCCGGACATCTTCAAGACCATCTCAAAGAAATGGGGAATGCCACAGATAGACCTATTCGCATCACCTCTCAATCACCAGCTCAAAAAATTCTGCACAAGGACATTCCACCCATTAGCATGGAAAGTGGATTCTCTCTTTCAACTGGAAAGGCCTAACAGCATATGCATTCCGCCTCTTCCTTTGATACACAAGGTACTACTGAAAATCAAGGAAGAACGTCCAAGGATTATCCTGATAGCTCCAAACTGGCCAAGACAACACTGGTACCCACTACTGAGGAGCATGTCTCGAACAATATGTGGACAATTCCCTGATGCCTTTGATGTTAACGCAGAACAACTACAGCATCATACATCCAAACCTAAAACGTTGCAACTGACTGCATGGAACATCACATAACAGCAGCTATTCCAGAACTTTCCCAAAGAGTTAAAGACATTATTCTTGAAGCACGCAGACCTTCAACAAGAAGGAACTATGCTGGAAAATGGAAAAGGTTTGTCATCTGGAGTACGGAAAGAGGAAAAGATGTGTCAAACATAGATATGCCTAACATTCTGGAGTATCTGGCGAACTTCTTCATTCAGGCCTGTCCTACTCCTCCATCAAGATACATGCATCAGCTATTTCAGCAGAATACAGCTTTGATACACCTGTTTTTCGCACCCTTTGCTCAGGCAATTCCTCAGAGGAATCAAGAATGTAAAACCTCCAAGGAAACCACCATTACCAGCTTGGGATTTAAACTTTGTGCTAGAAAAGTTGACACTAGCACCCTTTGAACCAGCAGCAACAGCAGACCTACAACACCTGTCATGGAAAACTGCCTTCCTACTGGCAATTACTTCAGCAAGGAGGGTTTCAGAACTACAGGCCTTAATGGCAGTGCAACCCTTCCTAATCTTCCACCAAGATAGTGTCCATGAGGACTAATCCTAAATTTATGCCTAAGGTGGTATCCAGAGTGTCTTTAAACCAGGCAATCCACCTACCTACCTTCTTTCCCAACCCACAAAACAGAGGGCAAACAATACTGCATACCTTGGCTGTAGATAGACAGCTACGCTACTACTTGGACAGAACAAAAATAGCAGAAAGACTGACCAACTTTTTGTAGCCTATGCAACAGGAAGGGAAGGAAAAGCTATTTCCAAACAGACAATCTCCAAATGGATAGGAAATTGCATACGATTCTGTTACTCCTTCCATGGAAAACCAATTCCACAGAACATAAGACCTCATTCTACAAGGGCAACAGCCACTACCACAGCCTTCTTACGAGGAGTGGCGACCAAAGACATTATTGAGGCTACTTGGACCTCCGTGCATACATTTGCCAAACATTATAATTTGCCTCTATATTCCAGATCCCGAGCAGGGTTTGCCACTGCTGTACTGCAAGGGATCCTAAACACACCATAATCTACCTTTATCATCCTCCCCTAGTTGGCTATGGTATTCTACCCACTTGTTATGACTGCAGATGCATCCATGAAGGACATAGTACAGTTTTGTACCTACCATAAATGTAGATGTCCGAACTGGATAGCATCTGCAGTCAGGATTACCCTCCTTCCCCTCTGTGGTACTCCTAGGGTGTTTACCCTTCTAATAGCTAGCTGTTGGGGGGGAGTCTTTTATGGTGTATTTGTTTGTGTATATGTACATACATGCTTATTGTGTTTACCTCTATCTATTTGGAAACATTGGCATCTATCCAAATTTTAGCCTGCAAGAGGGCTACTGGCATCTGGGGCAAGAAACACTGAGGAAAATGGCGTCGGCTGATGCCTTTATACCCGAAGACCAACAGAGATGACGTCGGGTGGAGTGCGACATCAGCGAAGCGGACCGGACTTTGGAATCCGGCCGACTGAAGGGCTGCCTGACGGCAGGACAACCCACTTGTTATGACTGCAGATGCTATCCAGTTCGGACATCTACATTTATGGTAGGTACAAAACTGTACTTTTCCGATGTTTGTGTTACCGTGCTGCAGTCATCACACTTGGGTTATCCTGCTGTCAGGTGGTCCCGCAGTCGGCCTGAGTTCCAAAGTCTTGGTCCGGTGTCGGTTGGTGCCGCTTCTTCCGTGACATTAGAGCGCCAGGGGTATATGAGGCATCCGACGCCATTTTCTTCAGTCTTTCTTGCCGTGCAGTGTCTGTGCAGTGCCCGAAGCAGAAGCAGTTCGCAAGTGCCAGTCTGCCGACACCTGAGATTTTCGATTCGAATTTCAGTCTGAAGTCTTCAATAAAGCTAAGTACCCCGTTGGGGAACCTTTTCTTCCCTCAGTCCAATGTCAGAAAAAGTTAACAATTGCATTTCTTGTGGGAAGCAAGTACCTCATAAGGACTTCCATTCCTATTGTATTCCTTGCCTAGACCCAGACCACGATGTCACAGGTTGTCGGTTTTGTGCTAGGTTTAATGAACTATCAAATGCAGTTTTGAATTTGTACGACATTACTTTGGTAGGAAATTTAATTATATCATGCCGTCGGAGCAGCCGACTACCGGAATGCTTAAAAAACGCAAGGATAAGGACAGGCAGCCTAGGAACAAGCCAGACTCAGAGGCCTCTGCTAGGCCTGTCGCCGGTTCTCTGTTTTTCAGTGAGGCACCTACGCAGCTCCTGACGACCGCAGAACTGGAACCCCAGACAGCTGCGGATTCTCAAGTGGAGTCTACTAGGCTGACGCAGTCTTCATTGGGCCCTTCCGACACCAGAGCAGAAGTAGACCCCGGTGCAGTGGAAACACCTTTGGTTGCAGAAGGTGTCCTCAGACTGACTACACTCGCCATTAAATCTTATGCTAAGCTTAAAACTCCTTTAAAACGAAAGAAGACTGTACATCAATCTACAGTTCAAGGCCCCATGCCTAGGAAACAGATGCTTAAGATGGCTGAAGATTTGATTACCCTAATCAGGGGTTCCCATCCCCCTCCTGATAAAAGACCATGACAAGAGGATTATGCTTCCTCTGACAAGGTTTCAATTTCCACAGATTCTTCTCAGGAACAGGATTACACTTTTCCACCTTATGAAGACTCTGATGCTGAAGACACTATTCCCTCAGCATCTCCCCCTGAAGACTACTCCTTTGGGGAAACTTTATATACCATGAGGGAACATTTCCACTGGGAAGGCCAGGACTACTCGAAATGATTCTAAGAAAAGGCTCCGAGAGTTCCTTTTACTACCGCAGCACAGACCTCTTGCTATCCCTGCAGTTTTGGATATTGTGGATGATGTTTACTTGGAGTCTAGTCTAGATCCAGACTCTCTACCTCCTGTTCCAGCCAAACCAGACAGATACTACAGAGTACCAGACTCTCTCAAATTCCTTTATAAAAGCCCTGTGGCTGACCCAGAAACAATTTCCCAGGGTCCTAAGGGAACTAAAGCTTCTATGGCTAAAAATCCTGTGCCCTCTGAAAGGGATTCCAGAGCCCTGGATAGATGGGGAAAGAAAATATACACCTAAGCAACACTGGCTATGAGAGCATTAAATTGTCAGTTTCACATGCTGAAATATCAGCAATTCCTAATGTCTCAAAACAAAAAATGAGCACACATACTGAACAGTCTGAATTCAAGGAAATGCAAGATCTGTTGCATGCAGCTGAACAGGTGGGCAAACATACTTTACAATTTGGATTTGATTCATTGGAAGCTTCCTGTAGAGCAGCTGTTACTGGCTCTGTCATACGTAGACATGCTTGGTTAAAAGAACAAACCCTTCCTGATCATGTTAAAGCAAAATTATTGGATGCACCTTTACAGCAGAATGCATTTGGTGTCAAAGCAGAAGAGGTTTTAAAGAAAATGGAGGATAAGGCAAAGTCTATGCAGACGGTCAAGGGTTTTTTGCAGGTACAACCCCCTCGTTTCAGCAGAAATTGGCCAACGAAAAACTGGTCCTTTCTAGCTTCTGACAGATCACAGAGAGGCAAATACAGACGCCCAAGGGGCAGAGGTCAGCCACAAAGCCCTTAACCTCGCTAATGGGGTACTGCTACCCAGAAAGGAGGAGAAGACAGGCCCCAGGCTAGCAGAAGACAAACACAATGACTCAGTCCTCAAACTACCAAGCAAATCTCTCCTGGCAGCTCCCGTGGGAGGAAAATTAGCATTTTTTGCAGCCAACTGGCACATCATCACAAAAGACAAATGGGTTCTAAACATAGTCTCTCAAGGATACATATTCCACTTTCATACCTTACCAAGGATAAAAGGAATGCCAAACCTACCACCAAATCAATGGGCAGAGGCACAAAAACAAATTACAGCTCTCTTGGACATGAGCCATTCAACAGGTACCTACACAGGAGCAAGGACAAGGATTTTACTCATGACTCTTTCTAGTCCCAAGAAAGGACAAAGCATGGAGACCCATTCTGGATCTTTCAATTCTGAACACCTATCGGCAAGTACCAAAATTCAAGATGCTAACACTACAGCAGCTTCTTCCCATGCTGGGTAAGAATGCTTGGCTAGTAATGTTGGACCTCAAGGAGGCATACCTGCATATCCCTATCAGACAAAATTGCAGAAGACGCCTCCGCTTCATTGCAAGTTCAACGGATTCTCAATTCTCTGCACTGCCCTTTGGCTCCTCTACTGCGCCCAGGGTCTTCACAAAATGCCTGGCACCAGTAATTGCATACTGCAGACAAACAGGAATTCAAATATACCCATACCTGGACGACTGCCTTATTCAAGCAGAAAGCAAGGACATTCTTTTAAAGCATCTGGCATTTGTCAAACACCTAAGTTGCCTAGGGTATACAGTAAACAAAAATAAATCAAAACTAGTGCCCTCACAAAATATAATATTCCTGGGTGCCAGCTTGAATGCAATGGCCCAGATGGCTTACCTCATGCCAGACGGGAAACAGCTGACTCAGTATTTCAAAATAATGGCAACAAAGACCCAACTCCGTGCAAGAAAAATTCTGCAGGCCTTGGGATTCATGGCATCTTGCATACTACTAATACCATTTGCAAAACTGCATGAGGAAATTACAATGGTACCTGAAAAGCGTATGGACTCAGCACAGCCACAGCTTGGAAACAATACCACTCATTCCCTGTCTTCAACAGGAGTTTCTATGGTAGGCACAGGCCATAACGAGGCCCTCAACAAGGGTCAGCCTTTCACCTTACCCACAGCCAGGCAAACTGACAACAGATGCATTGGACTATGCCTGGGGAGCGCACATGGCAGGACAGTGCATTCAGGGCAAATGGAGTACAGATCCGAGGCATCTACATATCAATCAAAAAGAAATGCTAGCAGTACAGAATGCCCTAACTGCTTTCAAGAACCTCTTACACCCAGGACAACTAATAAAGACGGACAATACCACAATAATGTGGTACATAAGCAAGGGGGCACACATTCCTACCCTCTATGCAGGCAAGCAATGACCTTGTGGAACACTGCATTGTCTTACCAGGTTCAGTTACAAGCACAATTCCTGCCAGGAAAGAAAAACACATTGGCAGACGACCTAAGCAGAAACATCATGGATCCACACAAGTGGAAACTAGATCCACAAGTATTTGCAATGATAGCTCAAAAATGGGGGCGCCCAGACATAGATCTGTTTGCAAGCCCCCAAAACTACTAACTTCAAAAATTTTGCACAAGGACATTCCATCCACAAGCTTGGAAAGTGGACGCGCTCTCATTCAGTTGGAAAACATTAACAGTGTATGCCTTTCCTCCACTGCCTCTTCTAGCAAAGGTACTGCTGAAAGTCAGATTACGGAGGCCACAAATGATGCTCATTGCACCAGACAGGCCACACCAGCGTTGGTATCCAATTTTAAGGAACATGGCCCACGGCCCACCATGGATTTTACCACAAATTCCTCACCACCTCACCCAAGCGAGACCATCAGATTCTACACAGCCAGCTCAAGACTTTAAACCTGGCTGCATGGCAAATAACCCAAATAACCAGCCAACACCTCTATCCAAAGCAGTTATGGATGTCATTCAGGAGGCCCAGCACCAGGAAAACCTATTCAGACAAATGGAGAAGATTTTGCACCTGGAACCAACTAAAGGCCAAAATCCCCTTAATCCAAACATTCCTCAGATTCTACAAAATTTAACTGAGATGTTGCACAAAGGTCTTTCCTTTTCATCTATTAAGATCCACGCCTCGGCAATTTCAGCTCATTACAACACGGATCCTCCTTTATTCTCACATCCACTCCTAAGACAGCACCTCAGAGGGGCTAAGAACATAAGACCGCCAAGGAGAGCACCAACACCTACTTGGGATCTGAACTTTGTTCTGGAAAAGCTTACACTGCCTCCCTTTGAACCAGCTTTTTCAGCTGATTTAAAATTTCTTTCATGGAAACCTACCCTGCTACTTGCAATAATCTCAGCTAGAAGAGTCTCAGAGCTACAGGCACTAATGGCAGTGGCGCCTTTCCTCATTTTTCATCAAGACAGTCTCTCTCTACGAACTTAACCCTTCCTTTATGCCATAGGTGGTATCCAGTGTGGCCCTAAACCAAACCATTCATTTGCCCACCTTTTTCCCAAATCCCCAGAACGAAGGAGACTCCTGCACTCTTTGGACATTCACAAGCACCTAACACTATTACTAGCTCCTTCTAACCCTGTTTAACTCCACCTCCCATCCTTAGCTTTGGGATTCAACCCAAGTGTGGTGACTGCAGCAGGGTAACATGATGAACATAGTACAGTTTTGTACCTACCATAAATGTAGATGTGAGTGTTCACCCTGCTGCAGTCCAGGTTACCCTCCCTCCATCCTTTCTGAACTAGCTGAACTTATCTATACCACTCTATCCTATTCAACCTCTGTGTTGTATATGCTTGTGCCATATATATATATTTTGCCTACCTATTGGGGGCACCTGACATCTGGGGCAAGAAAAACTGAAGATAATGGTGTCGGATGCCTCTTGTATACCCCTGGCGCTCTGACGTCACGGAAGAAGCGACAGCAACTGACGCTGGACCAAGACTTTGGAACTCAGGCCGACTGCGGGACCGCCTGATGGCAGGATAACCCAAGTGTGATGACTGCAGCAGGGTGAACACTCTAACATCTACATTTATGGTGGATACAAAACTGTACTTTTATGGATGCTACCTCCTCTGCTCCATTGTCCTCAGGGCCGCATGCGGCATCTGTTGTACTGGAGTCGACCTCGGCTCCGATATTATTGGGGCCTATTCGCAGCCGGTCACCCAGTGTCAGGTATGAGTCTCCAGGTAGGAGATTCTGATCCCCTTCTATTTCTTCCAAATCCTCTAGGCTGTCTGATTTGGATGTGGATAGGTTGGTTCAGAGGCTCCTGCAGTTGCCGGTGTTAGAACTGTTTTCGGTTCCGACCCAGTCTGCTCCGCAGCCGGTCCCTGTCCTGGTACCAATGATTCCTCCTCCGAGCACCCATGTGTCGTCGGAGCTGGAGTACATCACAGAGTGATTTTCCTGTGTCGGCTCCGATACCCCAGGTGAGTATCGGAGCCGACGTCTGCTCCAACCATGTCTGCTCCGTCCTCTGGTTTCGGTACTCTGGTTTCCTCAGTCAGACCCGAGGGAGATACCTCGGGACTCCTGTCTGTTCCGAGTCTCCCACTCGGTGCATTGGCTCAGGGAATCTCGACTCCGGTCGTGGTCTCTGAGACTGGTCAGTCTTCAGATTCGGGGGGACCTGCTTTCGAGGCCATGAGGAGCGCACTGGCCAGATAGTCTGTCACATCACCTGGATTGGTCACTCTGTCTCCATGCACCCTGGCTCGAGCCTCTGACGCCCCCGAACTGTGGACGGTGGAGCCCCAAGGTCTGGGGATACCTCCTTGAGTTGTCTCCTACTTTGAGGGCCCCTCAGCCGGTGCCTGAGGAGCCCCCCAGAAAGTAGTTGTGCAAGACGAAGCACATAGATTCCCGGGACTAGTCCCTCACCTCTGATACCGACCTCGAGTCAGAGGGGTCCCCCAAGTTGTCCTTCGATGTCTTTCTCAGACATCCTGAAGATGTTGAGGCAGAGAGGCGACTGGCCTTCCAAGACCCCCTCTGAGGAGGATTCTGTATTCCTCAATGCCTTTGGAGCTCAACCCTCCGCCTCCTGGGTGTCTCCACCCTTTGACCAACTCCTGGATTTGATTTGTCGAAGGGTGTGGGAGAACACTGATTCCGTGGAACCGGTGCCCAGACGTCTAAATAAGTTCCTTTCTGCTCCCCCTAGAAAGAGTTCCTGACCAAAGGGGTTTCGGTGGCCACCTTGGTGGTGGCGGCAGCCACTCAGCAGGAAGTTGCAGAGGCTTCTTCCATCCATCCTCCTAACAAGGAGTCCAGGAGTATGGACTGCTACGGGAAGCATACCCTGTCTTCGGCGACCTTTACCTTATGGTTGCTGAATTACCTTTGTCATTTCACTCTGCTCCAAATAGATCTCCTTAAGGAGCTAGGAGATACTCTGATGGGTAACATGCTTGAGGTGATAAAGCAAACTGTTAACGCCCAGTTGTCTACCCTTGGTTCCATTGTCAACTCGTCCATGAGGCTCTTATCTTATGCAGCCGAAGGGGGAGAGTAGGGCAGCTAGCTCAGGTGTAGCTCTCAGAAGGCAAGCCTGGATGCGTCTGTCATTTCGCCGAGGCCTTTAAGTCTTCCTTCACTGATGCTCCCTTTGATGGGTCCTCTCTTTTCAGGACCAAAGTGAGACACCCTCACCAGATGCGAACAGGAGGGAAAGAGACCATCTGCCGTAGGGGCCCATTTCTCTCTCCCTTCTAGGCCTTACCCCAAGGCTCAGAGAGGGGGGGAAAATGTGGTTCAAGAAGTCTGAGGCCTTTCCCTACAGCTCAAGGTGAGCCCCCCTCCAGAGGCAAAGGAGGGGGGAAATTATTCTGGAAGATGCCGTCCTAGAGGCAGAGGAGGCCCCCGCAACTTGGGAGACAGCGATTCCTTTTGCGGATCTTCCTTCCAGCGAAACTGAGGCGTTGCCAGACTGTGCTGATGTCCTTCAAGGATGCATCTGCAGTCCTAACATATGGGTTGTCCTGCCTCAGGCAGCCCTTCGGTCGGCCGGATTCCAAAGTCTGGGTCTGGCCTCGGCTGATGTCGCACTTCACCCGACGTCATAGCTGCTGTGGTATAAAGGCATCAGCCGATGCCATTTTCCTCAGTCTTTCTTGCCGCGCGGTGCCCGAAGCAGAAGCTGTTCGCAAGTGCCGGTCGGTCAGATCCAGAGATTTCTACTACCGAAGACTTCTAAAAAGCTAAGTACCCCGTTGGGGACTCTTTCTTGCCTCAGCCGATGTCAGATAAAGTAAATTGTTTAACTTGTGGGAAACAAATACCTCATAAGGATTTCCACTCTTACTGCCTTCCTTGTTTAGGCCCGGACCACGACGTATCAGCTTGTTTAGCCTGTGCTTCCTTCAACCGACGGACGCTTAGACGTCGGTCGGAGTTTGCAGAGGAGTATTTTGGTCCCGCTTTTGCATACAAAATGCCGTCGGAGACTCCGACTACACAATTAGCTAAAAAGCGCAAGGAAAAGGACCGACACTCGCGGTCCGCGGTTTCGGCTGAAACCACGGTTAGGACAACCGCGAGTGTCTCGGTTTCGGCTGAAACAGAGTCCTCGGTTCTTCCTTCGGCCGAAAGCATGCCTCCTATAGCCGAGGCCTCACAGAGCATGGCTGAATCTGCTACTGAAATTACCCCTACAGAAGCAGGCACCCAGGATTTGTCAGATAATATTCCTTTAGACGTATCTACCCCTGCACGTGGGGCTGCTAGACCCCCTGAATCTATGTCTATCAAGGCTTTTTCCAGGGCTAAAGCAGCTAAATCTTCTAAGGCCTTACCTGCTAAAACTCCCTCACACAGGCCTACCTCTAGTTCCCAAATGCTCAGCCTGGCTGAGGATCTCATTTCTTTGATCAGGGGATCCCAACCTCACCCAGACAGGGCCTCTCAACCCCCTCCAGATAAGAGGCCTAGGACTGAACCCCCGGAACCTGTTTCTACAGATTATTCCTCGTATGTCTCAGATATTTCAGACCCTCAGGAAGGCCCATATTCTCCTTATGAGGATTCTGATGCAGAAGACTCAATTCCTTCTGCCTCTCCTCCTGAAGAATTTTCTTTTGGGGAAACCTTACATGCTATAAGGGAACACTTTCAATGGCAGGGCCAGGATTTTTCAGATTCAAGGAAAAGGCTAACTACTTTCTTACACTTACCACAGCATAGGCCTTTAGCCATTCCTCCAGTACTAACAGTTGTTGATGCATATAATGATGCCTGTACTGCCCCTGATTCTCTTCCTCCGGCCCCTGCCAAGCCTGACAGATATTACAGGGTCCCGGACACACTACCATTTGTATAAGGCTCCTGTTGCAGATCCTGAAACCATTTCACAGGGCCCTAAAGCTGTGGCAGCTGCCTCTGCCAAAAACCCTCTCCCCTCTGAAAGGGAATCTAGAGCATTAGAGAGATGGGGTAAAAAGGTTTATACTTCTGCTACTCTTCGCAGGGCCTTAAACTGTCAATTTCACATGATTCAGTACCAGGAATTTTTGTTAGACCAGCTAAATAAAAAACTATCCTCTCCTGAACCTATAGACCGCATGTCCCTTCAGGATTTGGTACATAACTCTCAGCAGGTCAGTAACCATTTCTTAAAATGTGGCTATGATGCACTGGGAGGCTTCCTTTAGATCAGCTATGACTGAACAGTGATTCAAAGGCATGCCTGGTTAAAAGAACAATCCTTACCAGACCATGTTAAGTCAAAACTCCTAGATGCTCCTATGGAGAAACCAAGTTTGTTTGGCTCCCCTGCACAGGAGGTTCTAAAGAAGGTGGAAGAAAAAGCAAAATCTGTCCAAACAGTGAAGGATTTCTTACAGGTCCAACCTCCGAGGTTTAGAAGAATTGGTCCTTTCCAGACACCTCCAGAGCACAGAGAGGCAGAAATAGACGCCCAAGAGGCAGAGGTCAATCCAGGGGTGCCTACAGGGGACGTCAGTGGCAACCTACCAACCAGAGAACTACTGCCACAGATTCAACTAAAACCACTTCCACAGGACAGACACAATGACTTGGCTCTGATTCCGCCTACCAGGGAACAACTGGAAGCACCCTTGGGTGGAAAACTAGCCTTATTTTCCGACAACTGGCATTACATTACAGGAGACAAATGGACTTTACAAACAATAGACAAAGGCTACAGGTTTCACTTCCACACTCTACCAAAAAAGAGAGGAATGCCAAACCTACCACCAAGCCAAAAAACAGACGCTCTAAGACAAATCAACAACTTACTAAGTACGAGAGCTATAGAAAACGTACCGCCTATGGAACAAGGCCAAGGATTTTACTCCAGGCTTTTCCTTGTACCAAGAAAAGAAAATCAATGGAGACCTATTCTCGACTTGTCCGCTCTGAACACATACCTCATTGTTCCAAAATTCAAAATGCTGACCCTCCAGCAACTTCTTCCCATGCTGGGCAAGGAGTCTTGGCTGGTGACTCTAGATCTCAAGGAGGCATACCTGCGCGTCCCTATACGACCAGATTGCAGAAGACCCCTCCGATTTCTTGCAGGATCAGAGCATTATCAATTCTCAGCATTGCCCTTTGGCTTATCTACTGCGCCCAGAGTATTCACGAAATGCCTGGCATCAGTAATTGCTCATTGCAGGCTTCAGGGAATTCAAATTTACCCATACCTGGACGACTGCCTAATACAAGCGGACAACAAGGCAAAATTAACAAAAGATTTGGAAAAGGTCATACAACTGTTGCAAGCCTTGGGATACACAGTCAGCATGCAAAAGTCAAGACTAGTACCATCCCAAAGGATAACATTCTTGGGTGCAGAACTGGATACATCAACTCAGATGGCTTTTCTCACAGAAGAAAAACAAAAGCAACTACCAGTCTATTTCATGATATTAACAACACAAGCTCAGCTTTTACTGCAAGGAAAGTCCTGCAAGCCCTGGGTTACATGGCATCCTGCATAATATTGATTCCGCATGCCAGGCTGCATATGAGAAAGTTGCAGTGGTACCTAAGGAATGTATGGTCTCAACACAAGCACAGCCTAGAAGCCCAGATTCCGATAATTCCATGCCTGAAGCAAGAATTCCTGTGGTGGGCTCAGGCCTGTCAGTTGAACAGAGGACTGCCTTTCCACAAACCTCATCCAAGCCAGACCATCACCACGGACGCCTCAGACCTAGGCTGGGGGGGCACACATGGTGGACAAGTGCATACAAGGCCTATGGACCCAAGACCAGCTGAATCTACACATATATCTAAAGGAGATGCTGGCAGTGAAACATGCAATCCAGGCATTCCGACCATTCCTTCAACAAGGTCACCTGCTGATAAGGACGGACAATACCACAGTCATGTGGTACATCAACAAACAGGGAGGTACACACTCATCCTCTATGCCAGATGGCAATGGACCTGTGGAATGTGGCCCTGAATCTCAACATTCAACTTCAGGCCAGATTTGTACCAGGAAAAGAAAATTCACTAGCAGACACCTTAAGCAGAACTACCACGGATGCTCACGAATGGATGCTGCATCCAAATATCTTCAAAACCATAACAAAGAAATGGGGACTACCAGAGATAGACCTGTTCGCCTCCCCACACAACCATTAATTGAAGAAATTCTGCACAAGAGCATACCACCCACTTGTTTGGAGGGTGGACTCCCTTTCCTTCAGCTGGAAAAACCTGACAGCATATGCATTCCCACCTCTTCCTTTGATGTACAAAGTCCTACTGAAGATCAAAGAGGATCAGCCAAGGGTAATCCTGATAGCTCCAGACTGGCCGAGGCAACATTGGTACCCACTACTGAGAAGCATGTCTCGGACACACGCATGGCCTCTACCTCTATGTCCCTTCTAACAGAACAACTACAAGATCCTACATCCAAACTTGAAAGCACTGCAGCTAGCTGCTTGGAATATTGCATAAAACAAAATAACCCAGATTTATCTCAGAGGGTTAAGGACATTATCCTGGAGGCTCGCAGACCCTCCACAAGGAAAACTTATTCAGCCAAATGGAAAAGATACCTCATTTGGAGTGCAGCAAAGGGAGAAAATGTCTCATTGGCAAATATAGCACACATCCTGGAATACTTAGCAGAACTGTTCCACAATGGCCTGTCCTACTCCTCCATTAAGATTCATGCATCAACAATTTCAGCAGAATACAACATGGATCCTCCTGTCTTCTCTCATCCTCTACTCAGGCAGTTCTTGAGAGGAATCAAAAATATAAAGCCTCCAAGGAAAAACCACCTTTACCTACATGGGATCTCAACTTTGTGCTGGAAAAGTTAACACTTCCCCCTTTTGAACCAGCAGCAACAGCAGATTTACAGTTCTTGTCTTGGAAAACTGCTTTCCTGCTAGCAATCACTTCAGCAAGAAGGGTATCTGAATTACAGGCATTAATGGCAGTACAGCCCTTGCTTATCTTCCATCAGGATAGAGTGTCTCTGAGAACCAACCCTACCTTTATGCCAAAAGTGGTCTCCAGAGTATCATTGAACCAAGCGATTCATTTACCTACATTCTTCCCAAACCCACAGAACAGGGGGGAAAGACTGCTACATACCTTGGATGTGCACAGACAATTACGCTACTATCTGGACAGAACTAAGACCAACAGAAAAACTGACCAACTTCTGGTAGCATATGCAACAGGAATGCAAGGAAAAGCAATTTCAAAACGGACAATCTCAAAATGGATAGGAAATTGCATTCAATTTTGCTACTCTTTTCATGGAAAGATGACTCCTGAAAATATCAGACCTCATTCCACAAGAGCTACAGCCACCACTACAGCTTTCCTACGAGGAGTGGCTACCAAAGACATTTTAGAAGCTGCTACTTGGAGCTCCGTGTATACATTTGCCAAGCATTATAACCTTCCTTTATACTCCAGATCCCGAGCAGGTTTTGCAACTGCTGTGTTGCAAGGGATCTTGACTACACCATCTTTATCTTAGTGCCTCCTCCCCCAGTTTGGCTATGGGTATTCTACCCATATGTTAGGACTGCAGATGCATCCTTGAAGGACATAGTACAGTTTTGTACCTACCATAAATGTAGATGTCCGATAGGTATGCATCTGCAGTCAGGATTACCCACCCTCCTTCCCCTCTGTGGTATTCCTAGGGTACCTACCCCTCTTTTAGCTAGCTGGGGGAATTTATTATGGTGTAATTGTTTTGTATATATGTATATATATTTTTTGCTCTCTACTGTTTGGAATTATTTGCATTTAACCAAATTTAGCCTTCCTAGAGGGCACCTGGCATCTGGGGCAAGAAACACCGAGGAAAATGGCGTCGGCTGATGCCTTTATACCACAGCAGCTATGACGTCGGGTGAAGTGACATCAGCCGAGGCCAGACCCAGACTTTGGAATCCGGCCGACCGAAGGGCTGCCTGAGGCAGGACAACCCATATGTTAGGACTGCAGATGCATACCTATCGGACATCTACATTTATGGTAGGTACAAAACTGTACTTTCCGGAGCCAGTCGGGGGCCGAATTTCGTTGCATCTGGAAGCCTTTGAGAGCATCACCCAGGATCATTGGGTGCTTCGAATAGTTACCGGAGGTTACGCTATTTCCTTTCTATCAACACCCCCTCCAGTCAGAAGAATCCCGGACGTCCCACCCAGTCAACGGGATCAAGCAGCAATAGAAGTTACAAAGCTGCTAGAAAAAGGAGTCATCCAATCAGTCCCCTCAGACCTTATCGGATCAGGAACTTACTCAAGACTCTCTTTGGTGCTGAAAAGAACAGGGGACCAGAGACCCATTCTGGATCTCAGTCGACTGAATCACTACGTTCTGAAGTCCAAGTTCCGAATGGTCACACTTCAGTCCATTTTTCCATTGCTGGAAAAAGGAGTATGGATGTGCTCCATCGATCTCAAGGATGCCTACTACCACATCAAGATGGACAAGGCATCCAGGAGTCATACGCTTCCGGCTGGGAGCCAGTCACTTCCAGTTTCGTGCCCTGCCCTTTGGTCTCACCACAGCCCCCAGTTTCGTGCCCTGCCCTTTGGTCTCACCACAGCCCCCAGGGTGTTCACCAAGTGTTTGGCAGTGGTGACAGCTCACCTAAGACGTCGTGGATTCCAGGTGTTTCCGTATCTGGACGACTGGCTTCTCACCGCCCCCACCAGGCATCTGCTCGTTCAAGCCAGGGAGACTACCATAGCACTGTCAACAATTAGGAATTACTTTAAACTGGGAAAAGTCTGCCTTGCTGCCCTCACGGCGTGTTGTTTTTATAGGCGCAGAGCTAGACTCTATTCAGATGCGAGCCTTTCTGCCACAAGAGAGAATGAGTGCTGCAGTCTCGGTTCTACGCACTGTTGCCCCTCAGAGTTCAAGCCAGGTTAGTTCTCCAGGTTTTGGGCACAATGGCTGCCACCATCATGCTGGTGCCTCTGGCCAGGTTACATATGTGGATTCTGAAATGGCTCCTTTCCGCCCAATGGTCATTTCAGAAACTTCCTCTTTCCCACTTGATACTTCTCTCAGAACGGTGCAGACAGAACCTCTGCTGATGGCTGCATTCCGCCAATCTGGACAAAGTGAGGAGCTTGATTCCTGTGTCTCCACTGGTCACGGTGACCAGGGACGCCTTCCAGATGGGGTGAGGGGGCGGCATTATCTTGGCAGGACAGTCCAAGGCACGTGGCAAGATCACGAGGTACATCTGCGCATCAATGTTCTGGAGATGAGAGCGGTGTTTCTAGCATTGCGAGCACTCTAAGACACACTACCTCTGGGAATGATTGCGATTTACTCGGACAACATCTCCGTTTTGTGGTACCTGAACAAGCAAGGGGGAACCAAGTCTTATCCCTTCTGCAGAGAGGCTATGCGAGTGTGGCATTGGGCAGTATCTTCCCAATGGTTCTTAGTGGCAACGCACATTCCGGGAAAGTCCAATGTGATGGCGGACAGGCTGAGCAGAGCTATTCTGATGCCTTACGACTGGTCCCTGAACAACCGAGTGGCGGTTCAAAGTTTCAATAGGTGGGGTCAGCCTTGCTGCGATCTCTTTGCCCGTCCCCTCAGTGCCAAATGCAGTGAGTACTTCACACTGATCCCCCCACAGGGGGAGTCACCCAGGGACGCTCTAGCCCACAATTGGCCTTCTGGTCTGATCTACGCTTTCCCTCAGTTTCCTCTGTTACCAACAGTGATTCAGAAAGCCATATCCTTGGGAGGCAGGATGATTCTTATTGCTCCACACTGGCCTTGACAAGTATGGTTCCCCTTTCTTCAGAAGTATGCAGTGGACGGTCCTTGGACTTTGGACCCAGTGCCAGACCTCCTGACTCGCATGTCAGGCCAGCTCCATCCATCCCTGCGAACTCTCAGGCTGACAGCCTGGCTACTCCACTTCCATCACTAGTTAGACGGCATTCTTTTTCACCGGAGGTGGTACACATCTTGTCTTCATGTCATAAGTCTTCTACCAGACAAATTTATTCCAGCAAATGGAAGAGATTCTCTATTTGGTCTCAGGCCCAAGGTTTGGACCCCTTCACAGCCCCAATCCCATCGGTTTTAGACTTTTTAGCCATGCTTTTCCGTCAGGGCTCTGCGCCCGCTACCATTAAAGTGCAATTGGCTGCAATCTCCAATTTCCATACATCTTATGAGCCCTCACTTATGGGCCATAAACTCTGCAAGGCCTTCTTGAAAGGCATTTGGCTACTTTGCCCTCCTGTGTCAGAGCCTGTCATGCCATGGGACCTAAACCTTGTGCTACAAGCCATCACTTCACCACCCTTTGAATCAGCTGCCACCTGTGAACTGAAATTTTTATCTTGGAAAATGGTATTTCTAATAGCCATTACATTGGCCAGAAGAGTATCAGAACTTCAAGCTCTGTCCATTAAACCTCCGTATTTGACCTTTCATAAAGACAGAGTTTTACTGAGACCTAACCCATCCTTCCTCCCAAAGGTGTCATCCACTGTTAATCTCCATCAATCTATCGAGTTACCAGTGTTCTTTCCAAATATTTCCAATAAGGCAGAGTTCAGGTTCCATCAGTTGGATGTGCACAGGCAATTGAGGTTCTATTTACACAAGACTGAACAGGTTAGGAAGTCTGATCAACTGTGTCCTCTTCAGAGAACAGAGCAGGTTGTCCTGTTTCCAAGTGCACAATTTCTAAATGGATTAAAGTTTGTATTTCCTTAATCTACTCAGCAGCAGGCAGGAGTTTACCTTTTCCTGTCAGAGCTCACTCTACCAGGGCAATGTCTACATAGATAGCATTCCATTCCAGGCTTTCACTGGATGATATTTGTGCTGCGGCCACCTAGACTTCTCCTCACACCTTTATCACTCATTACAAGCTGGACGTGGCTTCTAGGGGCCGGGCTTCCTTTGGTTCCACGGTTCTCAGGAGTATCTTCCTATGAGCCTCCCAGGATAGAGGTGCTGGGGACGCTGTCCCGTGAGTAAAGAATGGAGGCGAGATAGGACCACATAACATCAGTTAGTTATGTACTCACCATAAAGGCTCATCCAGACTCTGCTACACTTTGCTGTGAAGGAAAGGTTAGTTTGCTGTTATTTTTTGTATTTCTGTATTGCCTTTCTATATTTTGAATACTGTAGTTTGTTTTCTTTACCTTGTGTTTTGCTTGCATTCTGTTTAACAGCATATTAAAACTTCAAAAGAGACCACAGCTCTCTCTGTTCTGAGTCAGGCAGAATTTTTTCCCTCCCTCCCACCCATTTAAGTTGTCTTGTTAAATACCACTGTCTTTCTAGTTGCCCGCCTCTTATGTTAATCTGACCATATATCTCATTTCTC
The DNA here is from genome assembly GCF_019279795.1 of Protopterus annectens. Taxonomy (NCBI): domain Eukaryota; kingdom Metazoa; phylum Chordata; order Ceratodontiformes; family Protopteridae; genus Protopterus; species Protopterus annectens. Next base: position 360,344,601 of record NC_056735.1, read on the forward strand.
TCTACTTTCACTGGCTTATGTGAGTAATCACAAAACCATCACTTTTGAAATCCCACCCCTTCAATTATTTAAATTTATTGGCCATCCTACAGTATTTCATAGTACCAAAATACAAAAGTAACCACCCCTTTCAGTCCATCTTGCTGTTTTAAAATAGTAACTCTCCACTAAACCTTAACTTTTAAACAGGTAAAACTCAAGTTACCTACTTTCATATCTAACTTCTCTAGTGCACACTGCAGAGTGCATTCTTTTCAATCTTACCTTTAAGCATCCCTGTTACTAGCACTTTCTCTAATACCTAAAAGATCATCTCTACTTGACTCCAAGTAGACTTTTCTCTATCTGTTAAACCTAGCACTTGCTCCTACAGTACTTATTACCTTGATCGGCACTCTTATAGATAGCACCCCAAAAGGCAAACCCCCATTTCTCGGTCACTCCGTCCCCGGAATCTCTTTTAAAGTTTTTTGTCTAGTCCTTCTAGCATGTCGAGAGATCAGTTGCTAGTGTCCTCTCCTGCTCAGCTGGTGAACCTGGGAATATTGAGGCAATGTTACAATTGCCTCATGTACACTGACAACACTCTCCTCCTCCCACAAAACACAAATACATGCGAGATGCAACTATACGGCCAAACTGGAGGCTGAGCTCTCTCAACATAGGACTGGCAAGACCAGTCAGGAGGAGAAGGTTACCACACACACTATAGACCCAGTCTCACATAGTACCATCACAACCTCAAATCATACACATAAACACACAAAGACATACTGGCGGCTCTGATCAAAATCTACCAAAACAGCAGAGGCCACCAAAGCAGACACCCAAACAACCACCACCTCAGAACACAACACCTGCAACACATAGACCTCACAGTCAGAGTGTCAAACAGTCACAGCCCTTAAGGCCAAACACAATGCCAGACACACTAGTCATTGGTGACTCCATAGTCAGACACACTGGCGTCCCGCTCACCAGACTGAGTAAGGAGAAGGTCACAGTAAGCTGCCTGTCGGGCGCTAGAATCCGCCACATAACGCAAGCACTCAGGTCTCTCAACAGCAGGTACAAATATGACTCAGTCATTGTCCACGCTGGTGTAAACTACCTGAGACGTACCTCCTTGGACTACATGAAAAGAGACATTGAGGAGCTCTCTGATTATGTAGCCCAGGCAGGTATGACCCTGACCTTGAGCAGTATCCTACCTTCACCAAGAATGATGCCACAATACAGAGATAAGATGATCAGCTTTAACAATTGGCTTAAACTCTGGTGTCATTCAAAGGGGATCCAATGTCTGTCTGCCTGGGATGACATGCTGGACAAGCCACGCTGCTTCGCAAGGGATGGCTTGCACCTGTCACCCTGGGATTCGGTATTGGCAAAGGCTCTTGCCACCCCATAGTGCCTTTTTAGGCAAGGCTCAAATTCTAAACCTACCACCCTAGAACACAAAAAAGGAAAAAAACTAAGGGTAATGCTGCTCAATGCCAGAAGTCTAAATCTCAAAATGCACGCACTCGAGGTCCTTCTCAGTATGGAGAACATCGATGTCTGTGCAGTGACAGAAACCTGGTTCAAGGCTCCTGAGAGCACCCCAGCACTATCAGGTTTTACCTCTTATCATGCGTTCGGGCCCAAAATCCGGACAATACCAAGAAAGGAGGGGGTATCCATATTCATCAAAGACACCCACACCTCAAGACTGGTGGCAACGACGATGCATCGGAGACCATCCAGGTGCAATTAACCATAGGCAAGACTGCTCTGCAAATTGTAGCATGTTACAGGCCACCCTCACAAACTCAGGAACCTCACATGGCCTTCCTGAAAACACTAGAGGGATAAATGTATCACCAAACACCATCATACTAGGTGACTTCAATTACCCTAATATAGACTGGGAACACTACTCAAGCCCAAACACCCTAGCCCAAAAGTTCCTGGAATTCATAAACTCAAATGCCATGGAACAACTAGTCACCATCCCCACAAGAGGAGAAAACATACTTGATCTCATCATCACGAACATGGGAGCACAATGTTCAACACGAAGTATACCCCTCACTGGTGAGATCAGATCACAAACTAATCTCGCTGGAGGTCCTCATCCCACCCCCACCTGAAATAAAAAAGACCACAGTAAAGAACTTCTCGAAAGCCGACTTCACACTTCTAAAGACTAGTGTGGTCTCCTTTAAGGCCCCCGAGCCAACGGAAAACAGTACTCAAGCCGCTGAATCACTTACAAATGCCTTCTACCAGCACCTGCAGGACTGCATGGATAAGGCAATCCCAAGCAAAACAAAGACTCTTTGTACCAAAGGCAAGCGTCCACTCTGGTGGACCCCAGCCATAAACAAACTCTACAACAAAAGGAGGAAGCTACTACAAGATGGAGCAAAATCCTTAAAAGGTAAGACACCCTTGATCATTATAAGTAAAAAACTAAGAGCTCTCATAAAATCATCCAAAGCAAATTTTGAGAGAAAAATAGCTAAAGACTCAAAAGACAATCATAAGGCCTTCTTTAGCTATGTTAGAAACCTGGGAGGAAACTCCCAGATATGCTCAGAACTAGTTCAAAATGATGTGAAGATTACTGATCCTACAGACATTGCCAACATACTGGCTGACAGGTTCAGTGCAAACTTCTCCCCCCCCCAAAAGGAGAGATATCTATACCAAGCGATTGCAGCCCCCCAAACATCTCCAACGCCCAAGTGAGAACTGCTCTCTCCAAAGCAAAAAACACAGCATCCATGGGACCTGATGGTGTCCCCGGCTGTGTGCTCCATGAACTCAATGAGGAATTAAACCCACAGCTAGGACAGCTGTTTAATCATAGTCTTACCTCTGGATACGCACCCAGGAGTGGCGCACTGCAACTGTGGTCCCACTTCACAAAAGCGGTGCCTCCACCGACCCTGGAAATTACCGCCCATTAGCTTGACAAGCCTTATCTGCAAAGCCATGGAGAGGATCATAATGGACCTCATAAATAAAGACATAGGGAATTTGCAGACTTTGGATCCATCCCAGTTTGGCTTTGTCAAAGGCAGATCATGCCTTCTAAACTTGGTTGACTTTTTCGAAACAGTCACCAAAGCCATTGATGAGGGAAAGGCAGTCCATACAGCCTACCTCGATCTGGCGAAGGCCTTTGATACAATACCCCACTCGGGTATCATTGAAAAACTCATCAGCTTAAATGTTAACCCATACATTACAAGATGGGTTGCAAACTGGCTGAGTGACAGAACCCACAGGATTAGAGTTGCTGGCGCCATGTCAGACTCAAAGCCTGTCACAAGTGGTGTACCACAGGGCTCAGTCCTGGGCCCACTCTTGTTTGGCATCTACTTTTCCGAAGTACAAGCAAACACAGGAGGGTTATGGCTGACAAAGTTTGCAGATGACTGCAAACTGGGCACCATAGTAGAAAACACATCTGACACAGATATCCTTCAGAAGGGTCTCACAGAAACGGATAACTGGTGCCAGAGCCATGGCCTAAAGTTAAATGCCAAAAAATGCATAGTCATACCCTTCGGGAAAAACAAGGTTACCCCTAGCTACCAAATAGGTGGCAATCCACTGAGTACAGAAGAAGTTATCAGGGACCTGGGGACCCAGGTTGATAGTAGTCTGTCATTCGACACCCATGTAGCTAAAGTAGTTAGGAAGACCTTCTACATTGCCCACCTTATGAAGGGATTCTCATCTAGATCAAGGGAGGTCATAGTCTCCCTATACTCATCACTCATCAGACCAATGATTGAGTACAATGCCCCATTCGGAATGTATCTGACCCGACACTTGCAGCAGCTGGAGAGGCCACAAAAGTTCCTCACCAAAAGGATAAAGGGTCTCAAACATCTGTCCTATGCTGCCCGACTGAAAGAACTCCAGCTCTATTCAGTCGCTTACCGCTTGCTCAGAGGTGACCTTTGCCTAACATACAAGGCCATGTCAAACCCAGATTTGATGAATATGCTTCACCTCAAAAAATCTAGATCCGTCAGAGCCACAACGGCGGGAGACTTAAACCTCGACACGGCTATTAATAGGACGTGCTGGAGGGATAGATTCATCACCCAAAGACTCCCTATGCTGTGGAATAAAATCCCGGTATATGTGAGGCAGAGCACCTCGCTGGCCTTGTTCAAGAGAAATCTTGACCAATGGATGGGAGATCGCAGATATACCCCAGGGATTACCTCAGTGTCACTGCTCAACAGAGGCACAGCAAAATAATGGGTATAGTTCCCCATACTAAAGGGGTGGCGTAAGCCACAAAACTATGGGCTAGGCTTGTAAATGCCCTCGGGCAGATAGCCTAGTATGAACCTATGAACCTATGAACGATCGATGTATGTGGTCCATCTCGCCTACATTCTTGTGTACCCTCCCACCTGCCCCCTTCCTAGAGGATTTGGAGAAGTATTGGCTCTGTGAACCCTTCAAGGTCAGTTGCTTTTTCTTTATTTGGCTGGAATTCCTTCCACTGTTGGTCATGTATGGGTTATGATTGGTATGGTTGCAAACAAGATCTGGGGCTAGGGCGAGGTGCATCTTGGCATACCGGGTTAGCCCAGCCAATTAGAGACTTAGTGCTAGAGAAATAGTTGGTAGAGTCGGAGCTGATTCTCTGCTCCGAACCCGTGAGTAAAGAATGTAGGCGAGATTGACCACATCAATCGTTATGGTGAGTACATAACTAACTGTTTTCAGAAAATCTGATCAGCTCTTTGTATCCTATGCTGCAGGATCTGAAGGAAAGCCTATATCAAAACAGACCATTTCAAAATGGATAGGACATTGTATCCATTTCTGCTACACACACCATGGGAAACCTGTACCTGCTAACATTAGACCTCATTCCACCAGGGCTACAGCAACATCATCAGCCATCCTCAGAGGGGTACCAACCAAGGGTATTTTGGAAGCTGCAACTTGGAGTTCAGTGCACACCTTCACCAAGCACTACCACTTACCTCTATACTCAAAAACCAGAGCTAGCTTTGCCACTGCAGTTTTGCAGGGCCTACTAGCTTCTCCAAACCCTGTTTAGTACCAACCGCCCAGCCTTAGCTTTGGGATTCAACCCAAGTCTGATGACTGCAGTAGTGTAACACGATGAAATATAGTACAGTTTTGTACCTACCATAAATGTAAATGTTCGAGTGTTCACACTGCTGCAGTCCAGGTTACCCTCCCACCTTCCCCTCTTTTTACCTGGGTTTTATCTATAGCTCCCTGTTTATACAATCTCTAAGATGTATTTCTATATGGTGTATTTGCTTACAGCTGTAGCTATTGTTTTCTACTTATGTAATTTACTTAGGATTATGTATTGCCTTACAATTTGGGGGCACCTGACATCTGGGGCAAGAAAAACTGAAGAAAATGGCATTGGCTGCCTTTTATACCCCTGTTGCACTGACGTCAGGGAAGAAGCGACAGCCGCCAACGCCGGACCAAGTCTTTGGAACTCAGGCCTACTGCGGGACCGCCTGACGGCAGATAACCCAAGTGTGATGACTGCTGCAGTGTGAAAACTCTAACATCTACATTTATGGTAGGTACAAAACTGTACTTTTTGGATGTGAAGGTAAAGTACCTTCCCTAAGAACGCTTAATGCTGTAGGCCCTTTGATACCTTCAATCCTTACAAGTCTAGCTGGTAACCATGGATTTCAGTGCTTTGCATTGGTCTGTGTTGTAGTCATAACTTTGATCTCTGCAGCAGGCTGAGTTGGACATCAGGCCTGACTGAGTTGCACACCGTTCCTCCATGCGTGGGTTACCATCATTTTGCCTTGGCCATATTCATTTAGCTGATAAGTTGATGGCATCCAGCTGTGCCATCTTAATATTTGTCTTGCTATATTAATTGGTGTCATTTGGACACTAATTCATCTTGACTCCACCAGTGCCAGTCTCCAGAATGTGACATCCAGTCCTACCCTTTTAAAGGAGAAAACTAATAATGGATGTTGCAACTGCAAAAGAATGAAGGCATGCCCTCAGGCAGACTACTATGCAGCCCCTGACAACAGATGCTGTGGATATTGTCTGATGTGCTTGTACCTTTGCCCTCAAAGTACTGGAACCTTGAGTCCTAATGAGAAGTTGTATATAAACACCAAAGAAATGATAGCAGGCGTTCTAATCCTCAATTCCTTCAAGGCAGTCTGGGAGCTTTGGATCCTGAATTTCTTCACTGACAGCACTACATTTATTTGGTACATTAAAGGGAGGGGGAGTAGTGCCCCCCCCCCCCACCACCACTGCAGGTTAGACGTGCACTTCAGTACACAATGCTCCTGAAGACAATGTAATATCTGTGTAAGAGAATTCAATGGCAGATCACTTGTGAATGTTTTCAGTAGATTTGCATGAGTAGTGTCCACTAGATGGGTAAACTTTCCACTACCTCATGAACAGATGGAGTATTGTTATAGTTGTCTGATCAATAGATGGCTAAGGAGGTTCTGCTCCAGAGAACCAAATTGGCTCGGACAGCAGATGGATTCTTTCTGAACTGACTAGGTTTTTCTTTGCATTTCTTGCAGTACTCTTGCTACCCAGGATGTCTCAAAAACAGGAGGAGAGGCTAAAAATGTGATTACCCTGTTTTGGTTAAGGCAGTACTGTTTATCCCACCTTCTCCATGTGGCCAGGAAGAAACGGCCATTCTTCCCACAGCATGTCCCTGTTACATCTGTCTGTCAACGCTAAAACAGACCACTTAAAATGTTTGATTTAACCCTTTGGCACCTTTGTTCTTGGTGTGATTTTAAAGTTGAGAGAAGCTAGGAGACTAAGTACCAGAAAGTTATACACAGCTAAATGGAAACTATTTTCCTTCTGGTACTTGGAGGAAACTGCACCCAGTACAGATGTTACATGCCAGTGGTTCTACAGTGTCCGTCTTAGCTGTTTTTCCTTACTTTGCTTATGCCTTTAAGGATACTATTTCAGACATTACCTGCTTGTGGATTCCCCTATCATCCAGGCCAGCAGTCAATTCCGGGAAGGCTTCATAGTTCCAGCCTGCAATTTGATTTCTTTGTTGGAGTAAAAAAAAGGACAGTTTCCTCGCTTTGAAGTAGCTGATACAGTGCCTGTGAAGTTTCTGACTTTAAAAGTTCATCTTTATTGCAGTTAACTCTGCTAGGTGAATTATGGAATTCCAGACCCAACTAAATGGTGACTTACCTATTGTTTTATATAGATGGGCTTACTCTTCACACTAACACTTTGTCAAAAGTCATTTCAGAGGTAGCCATGAATCAAAACAGTCAAACTTCCCTGTATATTTTTCTTGATCTCAAAGTGAGATCATTTTGCACTATATAGATGTGCATAGGCAATTGAAATATTACTGGGACAGTGCTAAGGTCACCAGGTAATAAGAACAGTTTTCTGTTTTGCAGAAAAGTAAGGGCTACCAACAATTTCACTAAATGGTCACTGCACTTATTTTTGGCGTAAAGCTCATGGCTAAGGTCATGTAGTGATGTCCCAGCTCAGTGGCTCACTCTTGTGTAGTGAATGCATGTGTGTATCTTTGCTTTGGTTTTGAAATTCCTGTACTTGCACTGGTGTCACCAAAGCAGCAAGTCAGTGGGGGCTATCTCCCATCCTCAGTGATAAACTGGTGTCCTCTACCACACCCATCCTGTCCCACCCAGTTCTTCCAGCACCTATTCTGTTAGACAGGGATTATCTGGTCTGGGTTGGATAGATTTGCATCTGGATGCATTCTTCAGTGTGATGCAGAATTCAAAGAAAGGAGGGGATAGAGATGCTGCTGACACCACCTTTTTGTTTTAGGTAACATTGGATCTCTCATCATAGAAACATTTGAGGAGACGCCGTATACACTGCCTCTGTGTATGATAATGCTAGTATGTACTAGTTCAGAGGACATGCTAAATATTAGATTAAGAAGCCTACTCCCAAGAAACTTTTAACTAGTACTAGCTAAATAGAAGGATTCTGCCTCTGGGACCAGAAGGAATCAAGACCCTGTCTCAACTTCAGCCTTGCTTAAGCAGTACCTGTTTAAGCTTTTCAATACAGGGCATGGTTTATGCCATAGTGAAGGTATATCTTTCAGCTATCAGCCTACATGTCCACCCCCCCTTAGCATTTTTGTGATCAATTCCTTAAGGATGTTGCGTTTGAGACCACTTAGAAGAATGCCTCTCCTTGGGACATTAATTTTGTGTTGGAAAGTCTCATTGAATTAGCAACAGATTTATTAAAAATTTATAGTATGGAAGGTGGACCCCTCTGCTTGTCATCAGCCAAAGTAATTTCAGAACTGCATGTCATGTGCAGATCCTTTTTTTGTGTTCCATAAGGATGGATTCAGCTTGAGGACAGGCTTTTCCTTTATGCTTAGCGATTACAGAATTTTCCATAAATCTGGCTATATTGCTGCAAATCACTTTTCCTAATTCTCAGAGTAAATGCATTAATTGGATTTATGTAGATGACTTGGAAAATTATAACAAAAATATTCATTTCAGAACAACCTTTTTGTATCCTTTGCTGCTAACAAGAAAAGGAAGCCTTTTTTTTTCAAATAGACCATCTCAAAACTGGTATGCTATTACTTTTTGGTGTAAAACTCTTAGAAGATGCTAGAAGGGCCCCTTGGATGTCATAACTAGGGGGTACAGCCACTGTAGCCTTTGTAGTGGGGGTAGGGGTTTCAGTATACACTTCATTTTATTGGCTGGCACTAGATTATCTTAATATTTTGACACCCTACAGGCTTGACATTCTCTTTAGGGTCACTGTAGGGTTTGCTGTTGCCATCTTGGAGCATCTCTTGTAAGTTGCTGTAGCAAACTCCTTCACACTTCCCCATCTAAACCTTTTGAGTTCTGGAAATCTTAAGTGTTTTAGTATTACTGCAGTAGTGATCCATAGGTCATTCATAGGTTCATAGGAGGGCTACTAGTTTAATGGCCGTAAGGCCTAAATTCATGTTACTCTAATTGAACATAGATGGTCATTGTTAGAGCGGTTCTATGATCGGCACTGACTGCCCCTGTCCATGAGGGACATGTGCCACCCCCAGGGAGAATTTATGGTAACCCATCCAGTTGTCAAGGTTATGCTTAAATAGAATTGAACAGCTCTGCTTTATGTGAAGTGGGAACTTAATTCCAGAGGAGTGGCAATCTGAGAGATAAGTCTGTCTGTCCATGTTCTGTTAATATCACAGACTAGGTTGAGATCCCTGGAGCAAGTGACTCTTGTCCCATTTGATTTGTGATGTGCAGCATTTCGGTTACGACAGTCGGACTGCTCCTGTAAGGCAGGCATAGGTCACCTGTCAGCAGCCTGTATGATAGAGTACTGTGACAGCGCCTTGTCTTTTCATGTAAGTCACATTTTGGAGGCCTTGGATTCTCTTGTTTAGAAACCTCTGGTGTCTCCTGGTGCTGCAGGTGTTTGGTGAGATACCTACAGAAGGGAGCATTGTACTCTTAGTGATCTGATAAGGGTAGAGTACAGCAGAGTTATAACCACCTTAGTCTTGGAGGTGATGCCCTTATGAAGTGCACAATGTAGAAGGCTTTCATTACCGCTATGGACACATGGTGATTGAAGTTTATATTGCTGTCAACCTGTGTTCCCAAGTTTACCACCACTGGGTTTGAGCTTAGAGGGATGCTATCTATATCATAATTAGCAGGGACTACTTTGTTAAAGGGGATAATGAGGCTTTTTTTTTGCATCTAGTTTGTCCTTGACTTTGGCATCAGTCATTTGTCTGAGTCAGCCCCTACTGTAAAATGTTTACATCATTGGGGGGGTCTCCTTGATTGGACCCAGTTTGGAGTCATCTACAAACTTGATAAATCACAGACCATCTACTTTCACATGGATCACAGAGAAATAGATTCCAAACAGTTAAAGGTCCAGCACAGACCCTTGTACTCCACTGTTAAACTTGTCTACTGGTGGAGGTGAACTTCCTAACTTTGACTATGTGTTCTGTCAGTGAGCCAGTTGGCTACCCATCTAGTGGCATATGGGTTAATCCTCACCTGGGAGAGTTTCTCAGTGATCCCTTAGTGGGGATTGTGTCAGAAACCTTTGGCTAAATCACGATAAGTGGTGTGTACTGCTTTTCTTTCATCCAAGACTTCATTGATATGGTCAGGGAAGTCCACTGGGCTTAATATGCAAGATCTACCCATTATGAAACCAAACTGGATGGGGTCAAGAGTTTGAAGGTCGCTTGTGTCCTTCTTAGGTCCATGGTGATTCTTTCCATGGCCTTGCAGATGAGGCTGGTTAGGCTTATGGATCTATACTTTCCTGGGTCTGTTAATGGGGACTCCCTTTGTGTTAGGGGATTAATATTGCTGTTCTGCACTCTGCCGGAACAAAGCCAGTGCTCAGGCTATGGTTAGAGTGTGACAAGTGGTTCCACTAGGTCTTGTTTTAGATTTAGTAAGCAACTTGGTGTGTTATCTGGTCCCATAGAGGCTGTGTTTCTGGCCTTGGAGAGTGCTTGTATGACCTGTTCTTTGGAGATGCTCGATAGTGGACAGGTGTCAGCAATGCTATAGGATATAGATGGCGAGGAAAGGGGGGGGGTCAAGTTATTACCAAATCTGTCAGCTACCAGGTTCAGTTTCCTCAGGTTCAGCGAGAGTGGTACTGTCCACTATAATTGTGGCACGCAGCTGGGCATTCCCTTTGTTTCCAGACGTAGCTAAAAATGCCTTATGGTTGTCTTTAGCTAGGGATGCTATTTTAGTCTTGTAATTAGCCTTAGAGGACTTTACAAGCTATCTGATTTGCTTGTTCAAGCTGTGGAGGGTATTCTGGTGATAAAGTTCTGTCTTAATAGATATCCGTTTTTCTTGTGTTATGTAACTTATACTTAGTCAGGAGGACCTGGTTTTAGTCCTTTGAGGTATAGCTGAATCAATGCATTTAAGTGGGCTGTATAGGGCATTTGTGTACTCTTCTGCGTAGGAGTCCTTGCTGGCTGTGTTAACAGGGGCTTTGAAACTTTTTATACTATCGCTTAATAGGCTGTAGTTTGCTTTGGAGTAATTTGTCTGATCTTCACTTCAGACTAAACTGATTTATGATCTGACTTTACCAGGGAGGGCAACACACGGGGTAGTGCAGTGACCCCCACATGTTGAACACTAGGTCTAGGACATTTGAGCCCTTTGAGGGTTGCAGACCAACTGTTCCAGGGCATTTGGATTAACAAAATCCAGGAACCTCAGAGCGATGGTGTTTGTGCTCGTACAAGTCTCCCAGTTAGATGGGACTTGCCAAGGTGCTTGGCTGTATACAGAGCGACTCCAGCAAGTCCATGTAGGCTGTGTGCTTTTCCTGGTTCATGATGGGGACCTATTACTAGTGATGATGTGATAGGGTATTTGGCCTACAGTTGTGTATCTGGAGTAGCTCAGAGAGTTGTACAGTTTGGCCAGTTTGGAGGTGTATTTGGATTTAATAAAGATCTGTACTCTTCTACCATTGGTTCTTTCATGCTCTTTTTGAGGTCTGAATGGCATTGTAGCCTTGTATGGCTAGGGTGCTGTCGGTGGCCTTGAACCAAGTCTCAGTGACTGCACAGACATCTGCATCTTACAAGGTGACAAGTGCTTCTAGGGAGTGCAGTTTACTGTTTAGGCTTCTAGCATTAAGCAGCATGACCTTGAGTTTGTCTCTAGTGGATTTCTTTTTGTTGGAAGTTTTGTTTTGACATTGCCTAAAAAAGGCACTATGGGGGAGGCAGGTGTCTTTGCCAGTATCCGAAAGCCTTGAGGAGGCAAGTGATTGCCATGTCTGGCAAAGCAGCATTGTCTGTCAACCATGTCATCCTAGGCTGTCTGATACTAATCTCCCTAGAGTGACACCAGAAGCCAAGCCAGTTGTTGAATTTAGTCATGTTTTGTCTGTATTGTTATCCTAAGTGAAGGTAGAATGCTATTAAGGCTAGGGACATAACCTGGCTGGAACATATAATCAGAGTTCAGTCTTGTCTCTCTTTGTATAGTTCAGAGAGGTACGTCTCAAGTCTTTCACTCCAACATGTACCGTGAGTGTCAACAGTAATTGTTGCTGAGTGACTTGACTGTGTGTAATTTGACAGATCCTGGCACCTGACAGACAGCTGACCATGACCATCTTGTCCAACCTGGTGAGGGGGACATCTTTGTGTTTTACTACTGAGTCGCCTATGACTAGGACATTAGGTTTTGAGGTGTTTTGCCTTGGGGGCTTAATTGTTGAGGCAGTGTGTGTTGTGTAGTGGTGGATTTTTTTGTGTACTAGTATATGTAGGTTGTTTGCACTTGAAAGATATCTAGTCTTTTGGTAGGCTCTTAGTGAGTACCTCCACTTACATGGCTTTGTGTGTCTTGACCTTGTACGAGTAAAGGTGTGTGTTGACAACCTGTATTGTTTGTTATATGAGAGGATTAATTCTAGTTTCAGTATTTGGTCGCTTTAGGAGCAAAGTGGTTCATTACATTGTCTTAGCTGCCTATGTCAATCAGGCTGGAGAACTGTTGGGAAGTTGACCGTCTATATTAGCAGATATTGAAGTACTAATTTCTGAGAGGGCGGATTAGATCAACTATTGCTGTGGGATTAACAAGGGGACTTCTATAGATTATCAGGGATGGAAAGTGGGGCAATGCATCTCAGTGCTCAGCAGAGTTGCCTACAGTGCAGAAGTGCACATCTGGATTGCCCACAGAGGAGCAGGCAACCTGGGAGAGTTTCACTAACTGATGTCTAGGGGAAAAAGTTTCTAGGAGTTAGCATCTATGCAAGGTACAGCTAACCCCTGTTGTGTGGTGCACAGCTGTGGCCAAATGTGAGGCTTGTATACAGTCAGTTAAATAGTTTTAAACTAGTCTGGTAATAGGAAGTCAGTGATCCTTCCTCCAGCTCTGACAAGGCTGTATCCATACTCTTCTGCCTCAAAGGTGCAGAGGAGCCCTTATTAATATAAGATGGCTGGATTTGTTTGTGTATGAAAAACAGCCTCAATTCAACACGTCTGGATCTAGGCTATGCTAACTAAGCAGTATTTCAGTGCAAAACAAGTGCAGGTAATAAGCAGGCACACAGTAAAAACAGAGGCACCAGTGAATGCAATACAACAGTAAAAAACAGATGTAAAAGTGCAGATCAAACTCAAAATGAGCTTAATTTCTTGTTCTTGGCTTTGGGATGTCTTGGATTTGAGCAGAAACACTCTGGACCTCTGGCAAATGACGCCATTTGTGTAAGGTACTTGCCTCAGTAGTTCAGGTGGGTTACTGCTTACTAAGTTTCCCTTCCTCCTTTATTTTAGTTTCCCTGGGGAATCCTAAGGTGAGATGCTCTTTAGCAGTCAACCTTCCTCTTCCAAGGTGCACCCCTTCCCATAGGACCTCAGCTGTACTGTGATCTGGATAGACTGGTGGATCTCACTTTCCCAGGGTCTTTCAGATTCCTTTTTTATCCAGGAGCACTTCAGGAGGGGTTCCACACCTGATCAGGCCTAGACCAACAGAGCGGTTGAACCATTAAGTAAAGATGGTATACGTACTTGCCTTTTCCTTTTGAGTACATGTGAGTTGTGAAGGTTGTCTTCTGTTGAGGTGTTGTGGAAAATCCTGGGCTTTGTTTCCCAGGTTTGAAAGCTTGGAAAATGTTTCTGTAAAATGGTTTTCATTTTAAAAGTCGAGCAGATGTAACCTTTGATAAGTTGTAGGCTCTGTATTGCTTTTGGGGGAACAAAATGCATTGTGTGTGTGTGTGTGTATATAGGAGTGAAGTTAGCTGGAGATGGAGCCACACATGTTGGAAGTGTATATTTTTGCACTAATATTAGTGACATAGTGCATTCTTTCAGTTTGTAGATTTCAAGATGCATCCTTATGCTTTTCATCTTTTCATTCAAATGAGTGGATTCAGCAAAACAGCATATTGTCAATCGTACTTCGTGACAGCCTTCATCAGCCTCAGTATGTTGAGAAATTGGAGAAGATACTTCGATTTGTTATTAAAGAAAAAGCTCTTACCCTGCAAGATCTTGACAATATCTGGGCAGCACAGGTGGGAGATTAGGTTGAGATGCAAGATCTAAATGCATTTTAAAGTTTTCTTTGACTTGAAGTTAGTTTATAGTTGCAGCTACCAAAGTATGTTTGAAAATAGACGCTTTCATGTTTGATTTATAGGCCCTTTTCAGTTTTTCCTGCAGCTGTCTAATTTCTAACCATGCTACTGGTTCTGTTAATGTGACAGGTGGCTGCTGTACAGCTTTGGTGGGAAATGTTGGTTTCAAAATAAGCATAAGGTATGTCATTGCAGGATGTTCATCGTGCATACAGCTGCAGTCATAGCAGATGGGTTCTCCTGCCGTCAGGCGGGTCCTCGGTCGGCCGAATTCCAAAGTCTAGGTCCGGCGTCGGCCGTCTCCTCTTCCCTGACGTCAGCACGACAGGGGTATAAAAGAACCAGCCGACACCATTTTCTTCAGTCTTTCTTGCCACATGGTGCCTGAAGCAGAAGCAGTTCGCAAGTGCCGATCGGCCAGCTCCTGAAATTATGAAAATTTTGCAACCGAAGTCTTCTTGAAAGCTAAGTACCCCGTTGGGGAAACTTTTCTTGCCTCAGACCGATGTCAGACAAAGTTAATAATTGTATTTCTTGTGGGAAGCAAATACCGCATAAGGATTTTCATTCCCTCTGCATTCCTTGCTTAGGCCCAGACCACAACGTCTCGGTCTGTCGTTTTGTGCTACATTCAACAAACGCACCATTAAGCGTCGGGCGGAGTTCGCCCACCACTATTTTGGCAAAAAATTTAACTATATTATGTCGTCGGATACTCCGACTCCAGTTTTGTCTAAAAAACGCAAAGATAAGGACCGACACACGAGGTCCGCGGCCTCTACTGACACCACGCCAAAGCAGACTACAGGTGGTCTGGTTCTCAGCGAGGGGCCTACGCAGCCCCTGCCTACCGACACTTCATTGGCGGTGTCTTTAGTGCCCGAGG
Organism: Protopterus annectens; assembly: GCF_019279795.1. Taxonomy (NCBI): domain Eukaryota; kingdom Metazoa; phylum Chordata; order Ceratodontiformes; family Protopteridae; genus Protopterus; species Protopterus annectens. Next base: position 360,359,668 of record NC_056735.1, read on the forward strand.
TTGCAGGCTCCTCGGCCCACACCCCGACTACAGATACCGAAGCCACTCTTGGTGGTGAATCTGAAAATGTAGACAGGTCTGCCTCCTCTCAAGGTGTCTTCAGACCTTCCTCTTCTTTTTCTATCAAGGCTTTCACTAAGTCTAAAGCAGCCATGCATTCTAAGAGACAAGCTCCACAGGGCCCTTCTCCAGGCCCCATGCCTAAAAAACAGATGCTTAAAATGGCTGAGGATTTGATTACTCTTATTAGAAGTTCTCAACCCCCCCCCCCCCCCCCCCGGACAAAAGGCCCAGAGTGGAGGAAGAATCCCCCTCCTTTGACCAGGCCTCCATTATTTCAGAGCACTCTGAACAGGAACATTCTTACTCCCCTTTTGAAGATTCTGATGCTGAGGAGTTCATTCCCTCTATCTCCCCCCCCCAGAGGATTACTCATTTGGGGAAACCTTGCATACCTTAAGGGAACACTTCCACTGAGAAGGCCAAGAGTAACCAGATTCCAAGAAAAGGCTTAGGGATTTTCTCTTGCTACCCCAGCACAGGCCTCTGGCTATACCTCCTGTCTTAGACATACTAGATGATGTGTACTCGGAGGCCTGCCTTAACCCGGATTCTTTACCTCCAGCCCCAGTCAAGCCTGACAGGTACTACCGGGTTCCTGACTCACACCAATTTTTATACAAAAGCCATGTGGCTCTCCCAGAAACTATCTCACAGGGCCCCAAGGGAATTACGGCCTCCACTACTAAAAACCCATTACCTTCTGAGAGATTCCAGATCCTTAGAAAGGTGGGGAAAAAAGGTATACACCTCCGCCACCTTAACCATGAGGGCATTAAACTGCCAGTTCCATATGCTAAAGTACCAACAGTTTCTGTTATCACAGTTGAGAAGTAAAATGTCACAGCCTGAACAACCAGACTTGAAGGAGTTGCAGGATTTGATGCATAGTGCAGAACAAGTGGGTAAACATACCTTGCAATGTGGTTTTGATGCTCTAGAGGCCTCATGTAGAGCTGCTGTTACAGGATCAGTCATACGTAGACATGCCTGGCTCAAGGAGCAAACCTTACCAGATCATGTCAAAGCTAAATTACTAGATGCCCCTCTACAAAAGGATGTATTATTTGGTGTTAAAGCTGAGGAGGTATTAAAGAAAATGGAGGAAAAGGCTAAATCAATGCAAACAGTGAAATATTTCCTACAGGTACAACCTCCACGTTTCAGTAGAAATTGGCCTTCCAAAAATTGGTCCTTTCCAGCCACGGACAGACCCCAAAGAGGTAAATACAGGCGCCCGAGGGGCAGAGGGCAATCTCAAGGATCGTTTAGAGGCAGACAATGGCAAGCTCCTACACAAAGAGGTGGTGAGGATAGCTCGCAGCCATTCAGAAAGCAAGCCCAATGACTTTCCCCTTTGCATGCCAAGCAAGGCTCAAATGGCAGCACCCTTAGGCAGAAAACTGGCATTTTCAAAAAATTGGCATATTGTCACAAAAGACAAATGGATCCTGGACATTATAAACGGAGGCTACAGATTCCATTTTCACACCCTTCCAAAAATGAGAGGCATGCCAAACCTGCCACAATCAAAGGGCAGAGGCACAAAGACAAATTTCAGATCTCATGGACATGAAAGCTATTCAAGAGGTACCTACTCATGAACAAGGTCAAGGTTTTTATTCCAGACTATTCCTGGTACCAAGGAAGGGAAAAGATTGGAGACCTATTTTGGACCTATCCATCCTAAACACATTTTTACTCGTACCAAAATTCAAGATGCTCACATTACAGCAGCTTCTTCCCATGCTGGGCAAGGAGTCTTGGCTGGTAACATTGGACCTCAAGGAGGCATACCTGCATGTCCCAGTCAGACAAACTTGCAGAAGATACCTCAGATTTCTTGCAGTTTCATCCCATTATCAATTCTCTGCATTGCCCTTTGGCTCATCTACTGCGCCCAGAGTGTTCACGAAATGCCTGGCATCAGTAATTGCCTACTGCAGACTTCAAGGGATACAAATATACCCATATTTGGACTGCCTGATCCAAGCGGACAGTAAGCACATACTTCTGAAACATCTGACTTTTGTAATAATGTTGTTGAATTCTCTGGGATACACAGTCAACAAAAAGAAATCAAGGCTAATACCCTCTCAGAAAATAATTTTCCTGGGTGCCAACTTGGACACAAACACCCAGATGGCCTACCTCACGCCAGAGAAGCAGGGGCAACTAACTCAATACTTCAGAACACTAGCAAATTTCACCAGGCTGACTACAAGGAAAATCCTGCAGGCTCTGGGATTCATGGCATTTTGCATCCTACTAATCCCATGTGCAAAGCTGCATATGAGGAAACTTCATTGGTACCTGAAAAACCTATGGTCTCAACACAGCCACAGTTTGGAAACAATAATACCACTAATTCCATGTCTTCAAAAGGAATTTCTGTGGTGGGCTCAAGCATGCCAAACACAGGTCTCCCATTCTGCAAGCCTCAAGCAAATCAAGTCATCACAACAGACCCCTCGGACTACGCCTGGGGGGCGCACATGACAGACCGGTGCATTCAGGGCTAATGTTCCCAAAAAGAAAAGCACCTTCACATCAATCAAAAGGAAATGCTAGCAGTAATAAATGCTATTATAGCTTTCAAAGACCTCTTCTGCATCCAGGTCAACTATTGATAAGGACAGACAACACCACAGTAATGTGGTACATAAACAGGGAGGAACCCATTCATACCCCCTATGCAGGCTGGCCATGTCACTTTGGAACATGGCTCTGAAATTACAAATCTAACTTCAAGCACAGTACTTGCCAGGCAAGGAAATCACGCTGGCAGACAACCTAAGCAGAAATGTGACAGATCCACACGAATGGAAGTTGCATCCTCAAGTTTTTACAGAGATAAATTGAGCATGGGGAAGGCCAGACATAGATCTGTCTCCCACAAAAATCACCAATTGACAAAATTCTGCTCAAGGACTTTTCATCCACAGGCCTGGAAAGTGGATGCTCTCTCTCAGTTGGACAACAATGATAGGTTATGCCTTTCCACCTCTTCCTCTGCTGCCCAAAGTTCTATTAAAAACCATAGCAGACAAACCAAAGATGATTCTCATTGCTCCAGACTGGCCAAGACAGCACTGGTACCCACTCCTGAGGAGCTTGACGCATTCCCCTCCATGGACCCTACCTCCAATGCCTCTTCTGACTCTGCATAGCTTCAAAACTCTTCAGTCAGCTGAAAACACTCAATCTGGCCGCATGGAAGATTCCTTAACATCACAACAGACCCTACTCTCCAAGGAGGTGCAGGATGCCATTTTGGAGGCCAGAAGACCATCTACTAGAAAAGCTTACTCCGCAAAATGGGAACGGTTTTGTGCCTGGAATGAGAAAAAGGGCCAGAATCCTGGAAAACTGAATTTACTTCAAATATTACAGTATCTAGCTGAGCTGCTAAGCAGTGAACTTTCATTCTCCTCCATCAAAATCCATGCCTCAGCCATTTCTGCAGAATACGACACTGATCCACCTTTATTCTCTCACCCCCTCTTAAGACAGTTCCTCAGAGGGGCAAGAATATAAAACTCCCAAGTAAACAATCAATACCTGCTTGGGACCTCAATTTCATTCTAGAAAACCTGACCTTGCCTCCTTTTGAGCCCGCTGCCTCAACAGATTTGCAAAATTTGTCCTGGAAAACAGCTTTTCTTCTGGCTATCACCTCAGCCTGTAGGGTATCGGAACTACAAGCCCTCATGGCTGTGCAGCCTTTTATCATCTTCCATCAGGACAGCGTTTCCTTACGAACCAACCCGTCCTCTATGCCAAAGGTGGTGTCCAGGGTAGCTTTGAATCAGGCTATACACTTACCTGCCTTTTACCCTAATCCTCAAAACAAAGGGGAGAGGCTACTACATTCCTTGGACATCTGCAGACAGCTGCATTATTATTTGGACAGAACAAAGCCTTTCAGAAAATCAGAACAGCTCCTTCTGTCCTATGTTATAGGAGCTCAAGGGAAGCCAGTTTCCAAACAGACAATCTCAAAATGGATAGCCCACTGCATACACTTTTGTTACTCTCTTCATGGTAAAACCGTACCTGCAGGCATCAGATCTCACTCCACAAGGGCCACAGCTACCTCTGCAGCTTTCCTCAGAGGAGTTCCTACCAAAGATATTTTGGAAGCAGCCACTTGGAGTTCTGTGCATACCTTCTCTGAGCACTACCACCTACCATTATACTCCAAAACTAGAGCAGGCTTTGCCACTGCAGTCTTGCAGGGCATCCTGGCTCCTCCTAGTTCCATCTAGTGCCTACCACCCCTTTCTTAGCTTTGGGATTCTACCCATCTGTTCTGACTGCAGCTGTATGCACGATGAACATAGTACAGTTTTGTACCTACCATAAATGTAGATGTTAGAGTGCTAATACAGCTGCAGTCCAGGTTTCCCTCCCTCCTTCCCCTCTTGGGACAGGCCTATTGGCTACCACCTCCTCATACAACCTGATTGGGGTATTCATTTATGGTATACTTGCTTGCAACTACTGTATTTTGATTATATTGCATTGCTTTATTACACAAATGTATGTATTGCCTTCCTTCTGGGGGCACCTGACATCTGGAGCAAGAAAAACTGAAGAAAATGGTGTCGGCTGGATCTTTTATACCCCTGTCGTGCTGACGTCAGGGAAGAGGCTATGACAGCCGACGCCATACCTAGACTTTGGAATTCGGCTGACCGAGGACCTGCCTGACGGCAGGAGAACCCATCTGTTATGACTGCAGCTGTATTAGCACTCGAACATCTACATTTATGGTAGGTACAAAACTGTACTTTTTGGTCATCTTTAAGAATGAAAACAGCCTGTGCTAGAGCTCCTAAACGTGAGACAAGGTTTGGTTATCTGTTTTTGCTCGGTCTTAGTCAATACTGAAGAGGGTAGTAGCATGTAATCCTTGACTCAGTTTAGCATTTTTGAACTTCATATTGCATAATGGCATTAAGAAAATCAAATTAATTTCATCTGAGAAATTGTGGAACTATAGCCATTAGGAAACTGTTGTCTCTAGGGTAGCTTTCCCAAGAAGTGGAAATCGTCGGTTTGGACATTTTTTATTCTTTGTTGCCATAGTGTCAGAATTGTAAAAAAATAAATATTTGTCCCTCTTGCTCTGATTCGCATTTGGGTTACAGCTGTGATCCGACTCTGCCACCTTCTACAGACTTCAGCTTCCCGGCTCTAGCTCCTCCCTTACCCATAATCCCCTGTAATAAGTCCAGATCTCGTTTGCCACCATTCACGTTGGACGTGCGCTACAGTGCTTGAGCAGCTAGTTGTAGTTTTTCACTTTACGGATAAATGTTTTTCTTTTTGGAATAATTATCTTTTTTCCCTCCTGCCCACAACGCTCCTCAGTGGCGTTATGGCTACTCTTCCTGGATAGTTTGTAATATCTTGAGGAGTTCTTCCTATTTGACTGTTAAGGTTTTTTGTGTAGTTATTAGTTTCTAAAGTCTTAATAGTTAGGATAGTGTGTGGTACAGTTTATAATTATGGTGTTTATAGTGTTAGTTCTCAAATTTTAGTATTTATAGTGTTCTTGTGCTTTCTTTATTGCTAAAAGTTTTGTGGTGGATAAGCAAGCTGGATTTAAAAGGTGTACAGAATGTGGTCATAAAATTCTGCACTCTGATTCACATGATGTCTACTGTTGAGTTGCAGCGCACGTAGTCGGTGTGCTGTATGAGTAGGTTCAACCCAGGGTGATCGCTAATAGGTGAAACAAGTCGATTCTGAAAGGGATCCTTCCTCCCTCTTAGATTTCTTCTCCAGGTGGTCACCCCCCCCCCCCCACACACACACACGCACCGTGCCAGGTTCTGCTTCAGACCCTAAAACTCACTCATAAGCATCCTAGAGTGTCATCAGAACCTCCTTCAAAAAAATTTTCAGATTCATTGGCTGCAAAACCAGGCTCTGCTCCAGTGGATCCAAAAGGCCTCCTGGATCCATCTGGGTCTGTGCTGAAGACATTATCCGCTTTGGATCTGTGTTTGCCTGGATAGTTATGTCTGGAACCCTTCTGATCCTACTTTGTCCTCGAATCCAAGGAGGTGGGATCAGAAGCCACACTCGCCATTACCTTCAACTTCAGTTTCGGAGCCTAGGTTCTGCTATATCTTCCATCTGGTCACTCTTCCCTATGATTCTGGCAAAAATCTTGCAAACTCTGCACCAGTCTTGCCTTTTGTCTTTGGCCTCGTCCAGATCCTCGTGAAGCCTTTTGGAATATGATGTGGACAGGATGGTAAGGAAGATTATCAGGGCTCAGATCCAGATGGGGTTTATTGGCTCTGTTCCCTCTTGAACCCATGAGCGACCCTACTAACATGGACTCTCCTCCAGTTCAGTTTGGGAGCTGTGGATGTTCTTCGTGTTTCACTGTTGCAGTCATTACATTTGGGTAATCTGCTGGCAGGTTGCTCTGTCGGCCTAATTAACGAAGTCTTGGGTCCTGCGTCGGTTGCTGTCCCTTCTTCCGAGATGTCAGGTTGTCAGGGGTATAAAACATGCAGCCGACACAATTACATCAGTCTTTCTTGCCGTGCGGTGCCTGAAGCAGATGTTCATAGTGTTACCCTGCTGCAGTCATCACACTTGGGTTATCCTGTCATCAGGCGGTCCCGCAGTCGGCCGGAATTCCAAGTCTTGGTCCGGCGTCTGTTGCTGTCGCTTCTTCCCTGACGTCAGTGCGCCAGGGGTATATATATATTGCAACAGACGCCATTTTCTTCAGTCTTTCTTGCCTCGTGGTGCCCGAAGCAGAAGCTGTTCAAGTGCCGGTCGGCCGACTCCTGAGATTTTCGAATTCGAATTTCAGATCGAAGTCTTCTATAAAGCTAAGTACCCCGTTAGGGAAACTTTTCTTGCCTCAGACCGATGTCAGAAAAAGTTAACAATTGTATTTCTTGTGGGAAGCAAATACCTCATAAGGATTTTCATTCTTATTGCATACCTTGCCTAGGCCCAGACCACGACATCACTAGTCGTTTTTGTGCTAGGTTTAATAAACGTACTATTAAAAGACTCTTTGATTTTGCATGACACTACAGTAGAAAATTTAATTACAGTATGCCTTCTGAGCAACCAACTACCGGCGTGCACAAAAAACGCAAGGATAAGGACAGACAGCCCCGCCCTAAGCCAGATTACGAGGCCTCGGCTTGTCCGGTCTCCGGTCTTCAGTGAGGTTCCGACGCAGCCCCTGACTACCACAGATCTGGAACCCGAGACCACTTCGGAACTTTTGACTGAATGTACTAGGCCGACGCAACCATTTTGTTCAGGCCCTGCCAACGACATTGCTGATAAAGATGTCGGTGCTGCAGAAACGCCATCGGTTTCTGAAGGCGTTTTCAGACAGACGCTCACCATTAAAACGTATCCTAAGATGAAGACTCCTATTAAATCTAAAAGGACTGCACTTCAGTCCCCTGTTCAAGGTCCCATGCCTAAGAAACAGATGCTCAAAATGGCTGAAGATTTCATCTCTTTAATCAGGGGTTCCCAGCCACCTACTGACAAAAGGCCTAGACAAGAGGAAGATTATGCATCCTCTGAACAAGTGTCCATTTCTTCAGCCTCCTCTGAAGACCAAGATTACTCCTTCTCCCCTTATGAAGATTCTGATGCTGAGGTTTCCATTCCCTCAGCTTCTTCTCCTGAAGACTACTCCTTTGGGGAAACTTTACACACTGAGGGAACATTTCCACTGGGAAGGTCAGGACTACTCCGACTCTAAGAAAAGGCTCAGAGTTTCTTTTACTCCCCCAGCACATGCCACTTGCCATCCCACCCGTGTTAGACATTGTGGATGATGTTTACTTAGAATCCAGTTTGAACCCAGACTCTCTACCTCTTGCTCCGGCCAAGCCTGACAGATACTATAGAGTGCCTGATTCCCACAAATTTCTATATAAAAGTCCTGTTGCTGACCCAGAGAAAATCTCCCAGGGTCCCAAAGGGGCTAAGGCTTCTATGGCTAAAAATCCTGTACCCTCTGAAAGGGATTCCACAGCGCTAGATAGGTGGGGAGAAAATGGTTTACACCTCAGTCACTCTAGCTATGAGGGCACTAAATTGCCAATTTCACATGCTTAAGTATCCGCAATTTCTAATCTCTCAGTTAAAGCAAAGAATCGCCACTCTCCCTCAACAGTCTGAATTGAAAGAAATGCAGGATCTGTTGCATGCAACTGAACAGGTGGGCAAACGCACCTTACAATGTGGGTTTGATTCTCTGGAGGCCTCCTGCAGAGCAGCTGTCACTGGGTCTGTTATACGTAGGCATGCTTTGTTAAAGGAACAAACTCTACCTGATCATGTTAAAGCAAAGCTTCTAGATGCTCCCTTACAGCAGGATGTTTTTTGGAGTTAAAGCAGAAGTCGTCTTAAAGAAAATGGAGGATAAGGCAAAATCTATGCAGACAGTCAAAGATTTCTTACAAGTACAACCCCTTCACTTCAGCAGAAACTGGCCAACAAAAAATTGGTCCTTTCCAGCTACTGACAGTCCACAGAGGGGTAAATACAGACGTCCAAGAGGCAGAGGACAACCACAAGCCCAGTACAAACCTCGCCAATGGGGCAATACAAAACAGAAGGGAGGAGAAGGTAGGTCCCAAACTACCAGAAGGCAAACTCAATGACTTGCACCTCATCCGGCCAAGCAACTCTCTCTTGGCAGCCCCCTTGGGAGGAAAACTTGCACTTTTTTCAGACAACTGGCACATTGTCACAAAGGACAAATGGGTCCTAGACATAATTTTACGAGGATACAGATTCCATTTTCACACCTTGCCAATGAAAAGAGGAATGCCAAACCTGCCACAAAATCTAATGGGCAGAGGCACAAAAGCAAATTACAGCTCTCATGGACAATGAGAGCCATTCAACTGGTACCTACTCGAGAGCAAGGTCAAGGATTTTACTCAAGACTCTTTCTAGTGCCCAGAAAGGACAATGCCTGGAGTCCTATTCTGGACCTTTCAATTTTAAACACATTCTTACAAGTACCAAAATTCAAGATGCTAACACTACAGCAGCTTCTTTCCATGTTGGGCAAGGAGGCCTGGCTAGTAACGTTGGACCTCAAGGAGGCATACCTGCATGTCCCTATCAGACAAAGTTGCAGAAGATGCCTCAGTTTCATTTCAGGTACAACCCATTACCAGTTCTCTGCACTGCCCTTTGGCTTCTCTACTGCACCCAGAGTTTTCACAAAATGTCTGGCACCAGTAATTGCTTACTGCAGACAGAGGAATTCAAATATACCCATACCTGGACGACTGCCTCATCCAAGTAGAAAGCAAGGACATTCTCTTACATCATCTGGCTTTTGTAAAACATCTACTTAACTGCCTGGGGTACACCGTAAACGAAATGTAGTCAAAACTAGTACCCTCACAAAATATGACATTCCTGGGTGCCAGCTTGAACACAACGGCCCAGAAGGTTTATCTGACGCCAGACAAGCAGCTACAACTGACTCAATATTTCAAAACAGTGGCAACAAAGACCCAACTGACTGCAAGAAAAATTCTGCAGGCTTTGGGCTTCATGGCATCATGCATACTACTATTACCATTTGCAAAGCTGCATATGAGGAAATTACAGTGGTACCTAAAAAGCGTATGGTCTCAACATAGCCACAGCTTGGACACAATGATATCTCTCATTCCCTACCTACAACAGGAGTTTCTATGGTGGTCACAGGCATGTCACCTCAACAAGGGTCAGCCGTTCACCTTGCCCCCAGCCAGGCAAACTATCACAACAGATGCATCAGACTACGCCTGGGGAGCACACATGGCAGGACAGTGCGTTCAAGGCGTATGGACTGCAGATCAAAGGAATCTGCACATCAATCAAAAAGAAATGCTAACTGTACAGAAAGCTCTGACAGCCTTCAAGAATCTATTGCATCCAGGACAACTTACAATAAAGATGGACAACACCACAGTAATGTGGTACATAAACAAGGGGGTACTCACTCCTACCCTCTATGCAGGCAAGCAATGATCTTATGGAGCACAGCTCTGGCTTACCAAGTTCATTTGCAAGCTCAGTTCCTGCCAGGAAAGAACATGTTGGCAGACTACCTCAGCAGAAACATCATGGATCCCCACGAGTGGAACCTAGATCCACAAGTATTTACAATGATAACTCAAAAATGGGGCCTTCTAGACATAGACCTGTTTGCCAGTCCTCAAAACTATCAAATAACACAATTTTGTACAAGGAGACTTCACCATCAAGTTTGGAAAGTAGACGCACTCTCTTTCAGTTGGAAAAACCTGACAGCATATGCCTTCCCTCCATTGCCTCTCCTCACAAAGGTGCTTCTGAAAGTCAAAAAGGAGAGACCACGACTGATTCTCATAGCCCCAGACTGGCCACGCCAGCACTGGTACCCACTATTGAGAAATATGGCCCAGGGCCCACCTTGGATCTTACCACAAATTACCCATTTGCTCACACAACAAAACAATCAGATTCTTCACAGCCAACTCAAAACTTAAATCTGGCTGCATGGCAAATCACCTAAGCATCCAGCCAGCTCCTTTTTCCCAAGCAGTTATGGATGTTATTCTGGAAGCTAGGAGGCCAAGCACCAGAAAGGCTTATTCGGACAAATGGAAAAGGTTCTGTGCCTGGAACCAAGCTAAAGGCCAAGACACATTTCATCCTCACATGCCTCACATTCTACAGTACTTAACTGAAATGTTGCACAAAGGACTTGCTTTCTCCTCCATTAAAATCCATGCTTCAGCTATTTCAGCCCACTACAACACGGATCCACCCTCATTTTCGCATCCACTTCTAAGGCAGTTCCTCAGAGGGGCAAAAAAACAGCCCCCCCCCCCCCCCCAGGAGAGCACATACACCAACATGGGACCTCCATTTTGTTCTGGAAAAACTAACGCTACCTCCCTTTGAACCAGCTTTCTCTGCAGATCTTCAGCTCCTATCATGGAAGACTGCCCTGCTGCTAGCAATAACTTCAGCTAGAAGAGTCTCAGAGCTGCAGGCACTAATGGCAGTGGAACCTTTCCTCATTTTTCATCAAGACAGAGTTTCTCTACGAAGTAATCCTTCCTTTATGCCTAAGGTGGTTTCCAGTGTGGCATTAAATCAAACCATCCACTTACCCACCTTCTTCCCAAATCCACAGAACAAAGGTGTGAGACTCTTGTATTCCTTGGACATTAACAGGCAGCTTCGTTAATACTTGGATAAAACTAAGGCTTTCAGACAATCTGACCAGCTCTTTGTATCCTATGCTACAGCTTCACAAGGGAAGGCTATTTCATAACAGACCATTTCCAAATGGATAGGACATTGCATACGACGTCCTTCAAGGATGCATCTGCAGTCATCACATATGGGTTGTCCTGCCTCAGGCAGCCCTTCGGTCGGCCGGATTCCAAAGTCTGGGTCCGGCGTCGGCTGATGTCGCACATTCCCCGACGTCAGAGCGCCTGGGGTATAAAAGCATCAGCCGACGCCATCTTCCTCAGTCTTTCTTGCCGCGTGGTGCCCGAAGCAGAAGTAGTTCGCAAGTGCCGGTCGGCCAGCTCCTGTAATTCAGCTAACCGAAGACTTCAAAAGCGAAGTACCCCGTTGGGGACTCTTTCTTGCCTCAGCCGATGTCAGATAAAGTTAATAATTGTTTAACTTGTGAAAAACAAGTACCTCATAAGGATTTCCACTCTTACTGCTTCCCCTGCTTAGGCCCATACCACGACGTCTCGGCCTGTTCAGACTGTGCTTCCTTCAACCGACGCACTCTTAGACATTGGTCAGAGTTCGCAGAGGAGTTTTTTGGGGCTAGTTTTTCATATAAAATGCAGTCTGAGACCCCGACTTCACATTTAACTAAGAAACGGAAAGACAAGGACTGACACGCGGACCGCTGTTTCGGCTGAAACCGCGGCTAGGCCTACCGCGAGTGTCTCTGCTGATAGAGTCCTTGGTACTTCCGAACCCCGAAACCGCTCAACCGACAACCTCTGCCCCGGAGGCCCCTGCCGAGTTGGTTATTGAATTTCCTTCAGAAACTGGTGTCTTGGAAGCTTCCGACACCATTCCTCTAGACAAAACTACACCAGCATGTGGTGCAGCCAGGCCTCCTGCATCCATGTCCATAAAGGCATTCACCAGGGCTGAAGCTGCTAAACACACAAAAACTATGCCTCCCAGGGTTATTCCTCAGGGACCCACTTCTAGTACACAGATCCTAACTTTGGCAGAGGACCTTATCTCTTTAATCAGGGGCTCTCAGCCCCATCCGGACAGGGGCTCTCAACCCCCTCTAGACAAAAGGCCCAGGGTTGAGCCTTCTGATCCCCACTCCTCAGAGGAGGCCTGTGATGGCTCTGCTCACTCGGACTACCAGGAGGAGGCTTTTTTGGCCTACGAGGATTCGGATGCAGAGGAATCTATCCCCTCAGCCTCCCCTCCTGAAGAGCTATCCTTCGGGGAGACCCTTCACTCTGAGAGAGCATTTCAAATGGCAGGGCCAGGAATTTTCTCATTCCAGGAAAAGATTAAGAACCTTTCTACATTTACCTCAGCATAGACCTTTGGCTATTCCTCCTGTTTTGAATGTCATTGATGATGTGTACTCTGAGTCTAGTATAACCCCTGGCACTCTGCCTCAGGCCCCTGTTAAACCCGATAGGTATTACAGGGTCCCGGACTCTCATAATTTTCTTTACAAGGCCCACTCTGCTGATCCAGAAACTGTTTCCCAGGGCCCTAAAGGGGTTGCAGCTGCCACTACTAAAAACCCACTCCCCTCTGAAAAGGAGTTCAGGGCTTTAGAGAGATGGGGTAAAAAAGTGTATACTTCTGCCACTCTTTCTATGAGGGCATTAAATTGTCAATTTCATATGATACAGTACCCAAGAGTATTTGTTAGATGAATTGCATAAGAAACTGTCTTCTGAACCCCTTGATCGCAAATCCCTTCAGGATCTGGTACATAACTCCCAGCAGGTTAGCAACCATTTCTTGCAGTGTGGTTATGATGCATTGGAAGCTTCATGTAGGTCAGCAATGACAGGTGCAGTCATACGTACGCATGCTTGGCTGAAGGAACAATCTCTGCCAGACCATGTTAAAGCTAAGCTTCTGGATGCTCCACTGGAAAAGCAAAAATTATGTGGTTCCACTGCTCAAGAGGTCTTAAAGAAATTTGAGGAAAAGGCGAAATCTGTACAAACAGTTAAGGATTTTCTTCAAGTCCAACCACCAAGATTCAGCAGAAATTGGCCTACCAAGAATTGGTCCTTTCCGGACACACAGATTTCAGAGAGGCAAGAACAGGCGTGCCAGAGGTAGAGGGCAAGCTAGGGGCTACTACAGAGGCGGTCAATGGCAGCCTCCAAACCAGAGAGGTAGTGCAGGACCTACAACTGCTGCACAAGGACAGACTCAATGACTTTGCTTTGACTCCGCCAACCAGGGCTCAATTAGAAGCACCTTTAGGCAGAAAGCTTTCTTTATTCTCAAAAAATTGGCACAGCATTACAAGTGACAAATGGACACTGCAAATAATAGACAACAGATACAGGTTCCATTTTCACACATTGCCAAAAAGAAAAGGCATGCCAGACCTGCCACCAAATCAAAGGGCAGAGGCTTTGAAACAAATCTCTAACTTAATACAAATGAAAGCTATAGAAAAAGTTCCTCTTTCAGAACAAGGCCAAGGATTTTATTCCAGACTATTGATTTTCCAAGAAAAGAAAATCAGTGGAGTCCTATTCTCGACTTGTCCGCACTGAATACTTATCTCATTGTGCCAAAATTCAAAATGCTGACTCTACAGCAACTCCTTCCCATGCTGGGCAAGGCGTCCTGGCTGGTGACTCTAGACCTCAAGGAGGCATACCTGCATGTCCCTATCAGACAAAGTTGCAGAAGACACCTCAGATTTCTTGCAGGGTCAGAGCATTATCAATTCTCAGCATTACCCTTTGGCTTATCTACTGCTACCAGAGTATTCACGAAATGCCTGGCATCAGTAATTGCACACTGCAGACTTCAGGGGATTCAAATATACCCATATCTGGATGACTGCCTTATACAAGCGGACAGCCAACAAACTTTGGTAAAGGACTTGAATTATGCCATCCACCTTCTGCAGGCCTTGGGATATACAGTCAACATGCTCAAATCAAGACTTGTTCCATCCCAAAGAATAACTTTTCTGGGTGCGGATCTAGACACAACCACCCAAATGGCCTTTCTCACAGAAGAAAAACAGACAACTACCGAATTACTTCAAGAATCTGACAATACAAACTCAGCTGACTGCAAGGAAAATCCAGCAGGCCCTGGGTTACATGGCATCCTGCATTCTTTTGATCCCACAAGCAAGGCTGCATATGAGAAAACTACAGTGGTACCTAAGAAGTTTATGGACTCAGTCACAGCTTAGAAACTTTGATCCCACTCATTCCATGCCTCCAAAAGGAATTTGTGGTGAGCTCAGGCCAGCCAGTCCAACAGGGGGCTGCCCTTCACAAAGCCAAAAGCCACCCAAACCATTACAACGGACGCTTCAGACTAAGGTTGGGGAGCACACATGGAGGGCAGATGTATTCAAGGACTGTGGTCACAAAAGGAGCTACGCATGCACATAAACCAAAAAGAAATGCTAGCAGTGATACATGCAATCGAGGCCTTCAAGCTCTTTCTGCATCAAGGCCACCTACTAAGGACAGACAACACCACAGTTATGTGGTACATAAACAAGCAAGGAGGCACCCATTCCTACCCTCTTTGCAGACCGGCAATGAATCTATGGGATCTTTCCTTGAAACTCAATATACAGCTGCAATCCCAGTTTGTGCCAGGGAAAGACAATATACTGGCGGACAGCTTAAGCAGAAGTATCATGGATGCACACAAATGGATGCTGCACCCAGACATCTTTCTACAGATAACACAATCATGGGGGAGGCCGGACATAGATCTATTTGCCTCCCCCCACAGTCATCAGCTGAAGAAATTCTGCTCAAGGACATACCACCCACAAGCGTGGAAAGTGGACGCCCTCTCTTTCAGCTGGAGAACAGTGTATGCATTTTCCACCTCTCCCATTAATGACCAAGGTGTTACTGAAGACCAGGACAGAGCAGCCAAAAGTGATTCTGATAGCTCCGGACTGGCCAAGACAGCACTGGTACCCACTGCTAAAGAGCATGTCACGTACGAAACCATGGCCTCTTCCTCTATGGCCACTTCTACTGACACAGCACAATTACAAAACTCTGCATTCCAACCTGAAAACATTGCAACTAACAGCCTGGAAAATACCTCGACTCCTCCTCAGGATAAGCTATCCCAGAGAGTGAAGGATATTATTATGGAAGCTCGCTGGCCTTCCACAAGAAAGGCATATTCAGCAAAATGGAAAAGATTTCTCATTTGGAACACCACAAAGGGCCTAGATGCGACAGTGATGAGCATGGCACATATCCTGGAATATTTGGCAGAAATGTTCCACAATGGTCTGTCTTATTCTTCCATTAAAATTCATGCGTCAGCAATTTCAGCAGAGTACAATACTGATCCATCTGTTTTTTCTCATCCTCTCCTAAGACAGTTTAAGAGGAATCAAAAACATCAAACCTCCAAGGAAACCACCTCTACCTGCTTGGGACCTTAACTTCGTGTTGGAAAAACTAACGCTGCCTCCCTTTGAACCAGCAGCATCTGCAGATCTACAGTACCTGTCATGGAAGACTGCCTTCCTTCTGGCCATAACCTCAGCAAGAAGAGTATCTGAGTTACAGGCCCTGATGGCAGTACAGCCATTCCTTATTTTTCATCAGGACAGAGTTTCATTGAGAACCAATCCTACATTTATGCCAAAGGTGGTATCCAGGGTTTCATTAATCCAAGCTATTCACTTGCCTACCTTCTTTCCAAATCCACAAAACAAAGGGGAGAAACTTCTGCACACCCTGGACATACACAGACAGTTGCGCTACTACTTGGACAGAACTAAGTCACAGAAAAACTGACCAGCTGTTGGTAGCATATGCTGCTGGTACACAAGGAAAAGCAATTTCCAAACAGACAATTTCAAAATGGATAGGGAATTGCATTCGTTTTTGTTACTCCTTTCATGGAAAAACGGTGCCAGCTAACATTAGACCTCATTCCACGAGAGCCACAGCCACCTCCACAGCCTTCTTAAGAGGGGTGGCTACCAAGGACATTTTAGAAGCTGCCACATGGAGCTCCATGCATACATTTGCCAAGCATTACAATTTACCTTTATACTCCAGATCCAGAGCAGGCTTTGCTACGGCAGTCCTGCAGGGTATATTGACTACACCATCCTTTACTTAGTTCCTCCACCCCCAGATTGGCTATGGTACTCTACCCATATGTGATGACTGCAGATGCATCCTTGAAGGACATAGTACAGTTTTGTACCTACCATAAATGTAGATGTCCGATGGGTATGAATCTGCAGTCAGGTTTACCCTCCCTCCTTCCCCTCTGTGGTATTTCTTGGGTACTTACCCCTCTTATAGATAGCTGGGGGGGATCTGTTATGGTGTATTTGTTTTTATATTACTGTGCATGTTTGGATTTTTAAATGCATCTCTCCAAATTTAGCCTTCCTTAGAGGGCACCTGGCATCTGGGGCAAGGAAAACTGAGGAAGATGGCGTCGGCTGATGCTTTTATACCCAGACGCTCTGACGTCGGGGAATGTGTGACATCGGCCGACGCCGGACCCAGACTTTGGAATCCGGCCAACCAAAGGGCTGCCTGAGGCAGGACAACCCATATGTGATGACTGCAGATGCATACCTATCAGACATCTACATTTATGGTAGGTACAAAACTGTACTTTTCTGCTATACCCATCATGGAAAAATAGTTCCTGCTACCATTAGGCCCCACTCTACCAGGGCAACAGCTACATCTAAAGCTTTTCTCAGGGGGGTTCCAACCAAGGAGATTTTGGAAGCTGCAACTTGGAGTTCAGTACACACCTTTACCAAACACTATCACTTATCACTTTACTCTTAAGACTAGGGCAGGCTTCGCCACTGCAGTTCTGCAGGGCCTTCTAGCCTCCTCCAACCCTCTGATTCCTCCAGCCATCCTTAGCTTTGGGATTCAACCCAAGTGTGATGACTGCAGCAGGGTAACACGATGAACATAGTACAGTTTTGTACCTACCATAAATGTAGATGTTCGAGTGTACACCCTGCTGCAGTCCAGGTTACCCTCCCCCCATCCCCTCTGAACTAACTGGCTAAAATCTCTACAATACCTTCCTGATATATTTGCTTATAGCTGGAGGGATTTTGTGTTTGTGCAAAATTTACCCAATTTGGTACTAATTACTGACCATCTGAGATATATATATATATATATATATATATATATATATATATATATATATATATATATATATAGATCCCTGGTGCACTGATGTCAGGGAAGAATTTGGAGTTCCGGCCGACTGCAGGACCGCCTGACAGGATAACCCAAGTGTGATGACTGCAGCAAGGGTGTACACTCGAACATCTACAATTATGGTAGGTACAAACCTGCACTTTCACAAGTGCCGGTCGACTGACTCCTGGAATTTTCATTTTCGAGTTTCAGATCTGAAGTCTTCAACTAAAAAGCTAAGCACCCCATTGGGGAAACTTTCTTGCTCCTTACCGATGTCAGTAAAAGTTAATAATTGCATTACTTGTGGGAAGCAAATACCTCAAGGATTTTCATTTGTACTGTATTACTTGCCTAGGCCCTGAACACAATGTACCTTGCTGTCGGTTCTGTGCTTTATTTAATCAATGCACTATCAAACGTCTGTACATTTTTGCTTCTAAATATTTTGGCTCATGCTTTAATTATCCAGAAATATCATCGGTTAGCAATCAGACTACTGGAATACCTAAAAAACGCAAAGAAAAAGGCCGTTTAGGTCCAAAACTGCCGACGACGCTTCTAAGCCAGTCACCAGTACTCAGTGAGGTGCCTTCGCCCCTGATACCTACTATTTCTGATTAGCAGGCTTCTACTGAGACCCATTCGGAGTCCGGTATGTTGCGAGATGCTTCAGTTATGGAACCCGCGGATGTCTGTACCTTGGATGAGTCCAGAGCAGCTGTGCAGGCACCAGCTTCTGAGGGTGTTTTCAGGCCTACAGATTTGCATAGTAGACAGACGCCATCTTCAAATCTAAGGCCAAAATCTCGACCTGTGCCTTTAAAACAGACACCTGGGCCACATGTGCAGGCCCCTATGCCTAAAAACAAATTATCAAAATCGCTTAAGATTTAATTACTCTGATCAGGGGTAGCCAGCCCCCCCCAAGAGGCCTAGACAAAATGATTATGAATCTTCTGAGCAGGATTCTATAAACTTTGCATATCTTAAGGAACATTTCCACTGGGAAGTCAGGAATTTTCTGAATGTAGAGAGACTTGGGGATTTTCTTCTTCCTCAGCATAGGCCTTTGGCTATACCTCCTGTTCTAGACATTATTTTTTTCAGAGTCTAGTATGGCTCCTGATTTTCTGCCTCCGCCTCCTTGTAAGCCAGACAGATACTACAGGGTTCCTGACTGCCACAGATTCCTTTTCAAAAATCCTCTTGCAGATCCTGAAACTATTTCTCAGGGTCCCAAGGGCATGAAGGCTTCTACTCCTAAAAATCCTACCCCATCTGATAGACATTCCAGGGCTCTGGATAGATGGGGTAAGGTTTGCACTTCTGCAACCCTGGCTATCAGGGCTTTAAACTGTCAATTTTATATGCTAAAAATATCAGCAGCATATCATGGGACTGCTTAAGCAGAAAATGATGATTTCTGATTGTGTGGAAAATAGATTTACAGGATTTATTGTATTCAGCTGAACAAGTTGGAAAACATACTTTGCAATGTGGTTTTGATTCTTTGGAGGCCTCTTGCAGGGCTGCTGTTACTGGGTCTGTGCTAAGAAGGCATGCTTGGCTCGGAGCAAAATCTGCCTGATCATGTTAAAGCAAAATTGTTAGATGCTCCTTTACAGCAGGACCATCTCTTTTGTAATAAGGCTGAAGTTCTAAAAAAGATGGAAGATAAAGCTAAATCTATGCAAACTGAAAGATTTCTTACAAGTACAACCTCCAAGATTTAGTAGACACTGGCCTAAGAACTGGTCTTTTGCAGTTCCTTCAAGATCCACTCAAGTCAAACCCAGACATTCCAAAGACACCAGGTTTCAGTCCTAAGGGATTTTCAGAACAAAACAATGCGGTGCCTCCTCTTCCAAAGCTGGAAACAAGACACCTCCCTATGGTAAGATGTCTCAATGACTTCCCTTTACACTTACAGAGCACTTACATTTTAGCCGCCCCCTTGGGGGGAAAACTGGCTCTTCATGCAAAAAAATGGCAACTTAAAACCCAGGACAAATGGATTTTAAATATAGTATCCCGTGGATACAGATTTCATTTCTACACAATGCCGATTCCAAACGGATGGCCAGACCTGACCTCAAATCAGTGGGCAGAGGCCAAGAAACAAGTTCTTTCCCTCATGAGCATGGGGGCTATTCAGCTAGCACCAGAAGAGGAAAAGAGGGACAAGGTTTCTATTAAAGACTTTTCTTGGTACCCAGAAAAGACAAATCTTGGCGTCCAATTCTGGACTTATCTACTCTAAACCTTTCTGGACATCCCAAAATTCAAGATGTTGACTCTTCAGTTACTTCCTATGCTAGGCAAAGATGCCTGGTTGGCAACTCTAGATTTAAGAGGCTTACCTGCATATCCCAATCAGGGAATCTTGCAGAAGATACCTCTACTTCAAAGCAGGCTTCTTGCATTACCAGTTCTCTGCACTGCCCTTTGGTTTGTATACTGCTCCCTGGGTCTTTACAAAGTGCCTGCCTCCAGTAATTGCTTTTTGCAGGCAAAGAAATATTCAGATATATCCATACCTGGACGATTGTCTAATTCAGGCAGAAAACAAGGACATTCTTCTAAAACCTCTGGTGTTTGTAAAAAGGGTTCTAACTTGTCTAGGGTACACTCTAAATGAAAAGCAGTCACAACTGGTACCCGCTCAAAATTACATACCTGGGTGCAAGCTTGAATACAACTGCCCAGATGGCCTGCCTTACGCCAGAGAAGCAAATTAATTTGGTGACTTCAAACAGGTGGCAACAAAAACCCTGCTTTCTGCAAGGCAAATACTGCAAGCCTTGGGATTCATGGCCTCCTGCATTCTTCTAATTCCATATGCAAGACTGCATATGAGGAAACTTCAGTGGTATTTAAAGCGTCTATGGAGTCAGCATGGTCACAGCCTGGAAACAATGATTCCTGTCATACCTTGCCTGCAACTAGAGTTCTTATGGTGGGCAGAGGCCTGCTGCCAAAACAAGGGACTGCCATTCACACCACCCCATGCTGCCCAATCCCTAACTACAGATGCATCAGACTATGTTTGGGGGGCTCATTTGACAGGCAAGTGCATTCAGGGTAAATGGAGCCCAAATCAAATGCCCCTTCATATCAATCAAAAAGAAATGCTAGCTGTACAGAATGCACTGACTGCCTTCAAGGACTACCTTCATCAAGGACAATTAATGATAGACAACACCATGGTTATGTGGTATATAAACAAGCAGGGGGTTACACACTCCTACCCCCTTTGCAGACTAGCCATGACATTGTGGAGCACAGCCTTGACCTGTCAAGTACAACTACAAACTCAATTCCTGCCAGGAAAGCTGAATACTCTGACAGATGAACTAAGCAGAAATCTCAGACTCGCACGAATGGGAACTGGAACCACAGATTTTCTAAATGTTGACATGCAAATGGGGGAGCCCAGACATGGATCATTTTGCCTCACCCCAGAACTATCAGTTGGACAAATTTTGCGCAAGAACTCATCACAAAAAAGCCTGGAAAGTGGATGCTTTATCCTTCAGCTGGAAAAAACTGTCAGTCTATGCCTTTCCCCCTCTGCCCTCCAAAGTTCTAAGTCAAACAGGACAAACCAAAAATTATTTTGATTGCTCCAGACTGGGCTCGCCAACACTGGTACCCACTCCTACGCAGTTTCACACCTTCCACCTGCCTCAGACACCTTACTTATTGTCTCAGCAGAACAACCAAATTCTGCACACTCTGCTCCAAACTGTGAATCTTGCAGTGTGGCTAATCACCTAAATTCACCCTTGGCATCCCTCCGCAAACCTGTAAAGATGTCGTTTTGGAGGCAAGAAGACCTAGTACTAGAAAAATTTATGCTGACAAATGGAAGATATTCTGTGCCTGGAGTCCGTCTCGAGGGATAAAGCACGGCAGTGCCCAACATTCCTCAGATTTTGCAATACTTAACTGAGATGCTTCACAAGGGCCTGTCCTTTTCTTCCATAAAAATCCATGCCTCAGCCATTTCAGCTCATTACAACACAGAACCTCCCCTACTCTCTCATCCACTGCTGAAGCAGTATCTCAGAGGGGCTATAAACTTAAGACCACCCAGGAGAGCTCAACCCCCTGCCTGGGACCTTAAGTTTGTATTGGAGAAACTCACTCTCCCTCCTTTCGAGCCAGCTGCTACTGCAGACATAAAATTTCTCTCTTGGAAAACAGCTTTTCTTTTAGCAGTCACTTCAGCTAGAAGGATTTCCGAATTACAGGCTCTTATGGCAGTGGAGCCTTTCATCATTTTTCATGCGGACAGGATATCTCAGAAACCAGTCCATCTTTCATGCCTAAGGTGGTATCCAGTGTGGCTCTTAATCAAACCATTCATTTGCCAACTTTCTTTCCCAATCCACAGAACTAAGGGGGAGTGGATTCTTCATTCATTGGATGTACACAGACGGCTTAGATTTTACTTAAACAGGACTAAATCTCAAAGCAAATCTGAACTGCTGGTGGCATTTGCTGCAGGGGCAGAGGGAAAGGCTATTTCAAAGCAAACCATTTCCAAATGGATAAGTCATTGTATTAATTTCTGCTATATGCACCATGGAAAAGCTATCCCCCGGGGGATCAGATCCCATTCCACCAGGGCTGCATCTACTTCAACAGCCTTTCTCAGAGGTGTTCCTACCAGAGACATTCTAGAAGCTGCTACCTGGAGCTCAGTTTATACTTTCACCAAATGTTACCATTTACCATTTTTCTCTAAGTCCAGAGCTGGCTTTGCCACTGCTGTCCTGCAGGGCCTTATAGCTGGACCTTAAGCTGTATAATTCTTTCCACCCAACCGTAGCTTTGGGAATCTACCGAAATGTTATGACTGCAACAGTGAAACATGAACATAGTACAATTGTGTACACTTACCATAAATTCGAGTGTATTCAGTGTTGCAGTCCTGGTTACCCTCCCTCCAGCCCCCTATTTTTCTCTGGTTATACCTCTACTTTCATTCACTGCTTAAAAGCCCTTTTGGTGTATTTGCTTTTGATTAGAGGTATGAGTTTTGTTTTTAATTTTATTTGCTCTCCATTTGGGGGGCACCTAACATCTGTTGCAAGAAAAACTAATGTAATGGCATTTGCTGCATATTTTATACCCCTGACGTCACGTAAGAAGGGACAGCAACCTGCGCTGGACCCAAGACTTTGTTAATTAGGCCGACTGAGGGCGAACTGCCAGCAGATTACTTAAATGTAATGACTGCAACAGTGAATACACTCTAACATCTACATTTATGATAAGTGTACACAACTGTACTATTCAAGGGCCTTATGTCTTCTTTGAGGGCTTCAGCCCTGATGGAGTTGGGCAGGAGTTCTCCTGGTCCCTCAGCTTTCCAGGTCATTGAAAAAGGCTTTCTGTGCAGACAGGCATCTGATCTTTGGCTACCACTCTGCCCAGTCACCCCTCATCAGATCTGGGAGAGAGACTTACCATTCCTGTCCAGGGTCAGCCCTTTTGGAAAAGCATCAAGGATTTTCCTACCTGAAGTGGTCACCTCCTCTGATACCTCCCTTGAGCATACCACAGAGGTGCCTCAGCAGCAGACATGTAAATGGAGGCACCTAGACTCCCCTGTGGAGTGTCTCACTGAAGATACGGACTTTGAAAGGGAGGGATCTCCAGATTTATCACAGGAGAATGTCTGCTTTGTAGACATTTTGGAAATTTTAAAATAGAAGTGGTTGGTCGTCCCAAGATCCTACTTCTGAGGAGTCCATATTTCTAGAAGCCTTTGGGTCAGGCCCGTCTACATCTTGGGTTGACCCCTCATAAACTTGGTGGTGTGCAGGACATGGAAGGAGATAGACAATATAGAGCCTGTCTCTGGATGACCTGATACAATCCGTAGGCTGAGAATTAATTTCCTTCTGGTCCAAGGGTATTCCAGTTGACGCTATGGTGGTGGCAGCTGCTACTAAGAGCTAACTGAACAAAGCCCTACCGTCTGTCCGCCAAACAGGGAGTCGAGGAAGATGAATACATTTGGAAACCACGTCTACACTTCAGCCACTCTCATGCTGAGAGTGCTTGACTACTTGGCCCATTTTACTCTTCTGCAGAGACCTGATCAATCAGCTGCCTGAATTATTGGTTGTCCATCCCGATAAAGGAATCTGGGCAGAGTTCTCTGAAGCTGGCCACTTTGTTTCCTTGCTAATTCATCCATGAGGCTCATCTTTCACTCAGCAGAGGATACCTTGCGGGCGGCCAGAATCAGCATCGCTGTAGACAGACATGCTTGGATGAGGCTTTGACTTCACGGAGCCCTTTAAGGCATCTTTTGTCAATGCCTCCTTGATGGCTCCTCTATATTTGGACTGTTAGTTGTAGACACCCTGACCCGCAGTAAGAAAGAGGGCAAGACCTTAGTCTGTTGCAGGGATCAAGTTTTCCACCACTCAGCAAACCTACTCCAGGAATAGGAGGGGGGGCTAAGAAAAAAATGTTCCATATGTCTTAAGGGTCCTTCCCTGACCAGCACAGAGAGCTCCCCTCTAAAGGCAGGGGGAGGAGGCTTTGGGGAGATACCCCCTCAAGAGGCAGAGTGAGTGGGCCCAAATAAAAACTGTTTGTGTGCAAACCTTTGTATCCAGAGGCCCACATCCCTTTTCCCATTATACCCCCAAGAACACGAAAAACACTCCCTAACCTTCCACCCAGTCAGAAGTAGTTGGCAGTCATGGAAATTTGAAAAGTACTGCAAAAAAGTCATCCAAGAGGTCCCAACCAGACAGAGAGGATCTGGACCTTACTCCTTTTTAGTGCCAAAGAAGACTGGGGACCTAAGGCCAATCTTGGACCTAAGCAGACTGAACTTGTAAAGAAAGCGAGGTTTCAGATGGTTATGGGTACAGTCTGTCCTTCCTCTTTTAAGGAAGCATGAGTGGATGTGCTCTGTGGACTACATACTAAAACATCAGAATAGGTGCTCCAGGAGTCATCTGCGCTTCAGGCTGGGAAACATTTACTATCATTTCAGAGCCATGCCCTGTGGACTTGCCCCAGCCCCCAGGGTGTTTACTAAATTCTTGTCAGTGATCGCAGCCCTTCTCATACTGCAAGGTTTTCGGATGCTCCTGTATTTAGACTACTTGCTAACTGCTCCAACCAGGCATCCTCTATCTCATGCCAGAGATTACCTGATCCAGATCTTGGATTTCTAGGCATCACAATCAGAAAGTCACAACCAATACCATCTCAGTCCTTGGAGTTAATTGGGGCTCAGCTAAACAGTTAACCAAATAGCATTGGTTGCCCCTACTTCGGATAGTCACCTTGAGAAACCAAGTCCAGATTTCACAAACTCTTCCTTCACCCTCCACCAGAGTTGTTCTTCGAGCTCTTGGATCTATGGCGGCTGCCATAACATTAGATGTTATGTGATCCTATCTCGCCTACATTCTGAATGATGGGTTCGGAGCCGATCCCTCGGCTCCGACTCGGCACGCTTATGCCAAAGAGCGAAGTCTCTTACTGGCTGAGCTTACCATATCCCAGGATGCACCACTACCAGTCCCCCAGATCTCGTTTGCCGCTAACAAGTGAAGACGTGGTCTCGAGCTGGCTGAGTTAAGTAGTGATTGTTTCACTAGTTTTTCTGTCAGGATTTTCTTCATTCTCTACAAAAAGCTGTTTTAACAGCTATTCTTGTGTTTTGAGTGTGTTTGACAAAATTCACTTGGTGAATTCTTGTGTTGTGAGTGTGGACTAGGAGTACCTCTTGTCTGGAAAGGCCTTTCCCGGTCTTTTTATTTGTAGGTGACTTCGGTTCTGTTTCATTTATATTTCTCTTCTTTAAAGAGGAACTAACTGAGAGAAATTATTACATTTACAGAGTTTGTGCTGTGTTTAACTAACTCAGAGTATTGCGAGTGTTAACTGTAAGCCTATTCTAGGTGTGTCACCAGTGTTCTTTACAGTTACTTTCTGAAAATTTCTATAATGTCTCAGAATCCTAGGCCTTCGGGCTTCAAGAAATGTGTAAAATGTAGCTTCAAAATGTCCATCACGGACGATCACTCGCTATGTGTGTATTGCTTAGGGGCAAAGCATTTACAGGAATCATGTAGTGTATGTCACGCTTTTTCCTCAAGGGTCCTCCAGGAGAGGAAAAATAAATTAATTCTTAAGGGATTAATTAAACCTTTCGAAGAAGCTTTGGCATCCTCTCCTTCTCCGGCCAAAAAGAAAAGGGCGTCGGCTCCGACCAGTCCGTCGGATCCGATCGCTAAGAAACAAAGGCAGGCCTCTCCTTCGGCTCCAAGGACTTGAGCCAAGGTCGAACGGTCTGCCTCGATGCCACCAGTATCGACTCCTCTGGCTTCGGAGCCGATAGCTGGGGCATCGAGAGGCGGGTCATCTTCGTCGGCTCCACTGCTCTCGGAGCCGACAAAGGTTGCCCGCTCAGACACCTCCTCCTCTGCGAAGTCGACCTCGGCACCGATGGAATCTGGTGTGTGTATTCCCTCGGCGCCGATACTCATCGAGTCACCTCGGAGCCGGTCCCCTAGCCCTTTGGGGCCGTTGGAGAGGCCGTCTCGGACCCGTTCTGTTTCCTCTCGGTCTTCGAGGATGTCAGATTCTGATATAGACAGGGTGCTCCAAAGACTGTTCCAGTCCCCAGTCTTCCAAAATTTGTTTCGGTTCCGACCCAGTTGGCTTCGGAGCCGATGACCTTGGCCCACCCATTGCCATTCCTCCTCCGACTGCTTGCTCCGCCGGAGCAGGTGCTGTTGGAGCCGATGGAGATCTCAGGGTCGGCTCCGACCCTTACTCCAACCCGGCCTTCGGGTCCGAGTTTGGTACGCGGACGTCTTCGGCTGGACCCGGGGGTGATGTTTGGGACCTATGCTTTGGTTCGAGCCTCCCCTCGGTGCTTCGACTGCGGGTCTTCCGTCGACTATCACGGCTCGGGGACCGGACACTCCCAGGATTCTGGGGTCCGGCTTTCAGAGCCATGAGGAGTGCCTTGGCCAAGTCCTCTTCGGCCATCTCCCCGGCTTTACCGGCACCTTCCCTAGGAGTGGAGACTGGGTCTTTGGCAGTTCCCCTGTCCGTAGTCAGCGGAGCCCCGGGCCCTGAGCTTACCCCCAGTGGCGGTTCCCCTCCTCCTGAGGGTTCTTCTGAGCTGTCTTCGGAGGAACCCCCAAGGAAGAGATCGTGCAAGAGGAAGCATGTGGACTCCCGAGTCTATTACTTCAGACACTGATCTGGATGATGCAGAGGGGTCCCAAGTCGTCCTCGGATGATGTCTCCTTTGCAGACATCTTAGAGATCCTCAAACAACGAGGCGGCTGGATATCCAAACCCCCCTCTACTGACGAGTCAGTGCTCCTCAAGGCCTTTGGGGCTCAGCCCTCCGCCTCCTGGGTGTCTCCGCCCTTCGACGAGCTTCTGGATTTAGTTTGTCAAGGCGTGGGAACACCCAGATACCGTGGAGCCAGTCCCTTCTCGTCCAAATAAATTTTTGTCTGCTCCCCGAGAAGGAGTTCCTTACTAAAGGCGTGGCTGTAGATGCCATGGTGGTGGCATCTGCTACACAACAGGACGTGGCAGAGGCTTCAACGTCCGTCCATCCTCCTAATAAGGAGTCTAGGAGTATGGACAGGTACGGGAAGCGCACCCTGACTTCAGCGGCCTTTACGTTAAGGTCTCTGAATTATTTGGCACATTTTACCAGGCTTCAGAGGGATCTGGTCAAGGAGTTGTCAGATTCCCTCTCGGGTAACCTACCTGAGCAGCTGGCCCAGTCGGTTAGCTCTCAGTTGGCTATCCTTCCGTCAATTTCTAACTCGTCCATGAGGCTCATTTCCTATGCGGCCGAAGGGGCGG
Organism: Protopterus annectens; assembly: GCF_019279795.1. Taxonomy (NCBI): domain Eukaryota; kingdom Metazoa; phylum Chordata; order Ceratodontiformes; family Protopteridae; genus Protopterus; species Protopterus annectens. Next base: position 360,387,060 of record NC_056735.1, read on the forward strand.
GTAGAGCGGCAGGCACAGGCGTGGCTCTACGGAGACAAGCCTGGCTCCGCTTGTGTCAATTTGCGGAGGCCTTCAAGTCTTCCTTTGCCGACGCTCCCTTTGATGGGTCCTCCTTGTTTGGACCCAAGGTTAAAGACACCCTTACCCGCTGTGAGCAAGAGGGAAAAACTTTATCTGCCGTAGGTGCCCGTTATTCCACTCCCTTTCGGCCTTACCCCAAGGCTAAAGGAGGGGGGAAAATGTGGTTCTGCAAATCTCGAAAGTTTTTCTCTCAACAGCAGGAAGATTCCCCTTCCAGAGGCAGAGGACGGGGGAATTTTTCACGGAGACGCCGTCCCAGAGGCGGCAGAGGGCACCGCAATTCTGGAGACCGCGAGTCCTTTCGTGGCTCTTCAGCCTCCCACACGTCATGAGGGATTGCCCGGCTGTGCTGCTCCGGAGCCAGTCGGGTGTCGTTTTGCCAAGCACCTAAAAGCCTGGGAGTCTATCACTCAGGACAGATGGGTGCTTCGGATCATTGCCGGAGGTTACACCATCCCATTCACATACTCACCCCCCCGTCCCAAAGAATCCCGGACCCACCACCCAGTCAAAGGGAAATGGCAGCCGCAGAAGCTTTAAAGCTGCTAGAAAAGGAGTCATCCAACTGGTCCCCACAGACCAGATCGGATCAGGAAATTACTCCAGGTTCTTTTAGTGCCAAAAGACAGGGGACCTGAGACCAATATTGGATCTCAGCAGACTGAACCAATCCGTCACGAAATCCAAATTCCGAATGGTCACGTTACAATCCATTCTCCCATTGTTGGAGAAGGATGTTTGGATGTGCTCCATAGACCTCAAGGACGCCTATTATCACATACCGATACATCAGGCGTCCAGGAGGTATCTGCGCTCGGCCTGGGAGTCAGTCATTACCAATTTTGTGCTCTGCCCTTTGGTCTCACCACAGCCCCAGGGTGTTCACCAAGTGTTTGGCAGTAGTGACGGCTCACCTGAGAAGTCTTGGATTCCAAGTGTTTCCCTATCTGGACGACTGGCTCCTGACTGCAACCACCAGGCATCTTCTAATGGACAACCTCAAAGCCACCATCTCCCTGGGTGTTACCCTGGGGATTACATTCAATTGGTCAAAGTCTGTCTTGCTGCCCTCTCAACGCATAAGGTTCATAGGAGCAGAGATAGACTCAAGATTGATGCGTCTTTCTTCCTGCCGAAAGGATCCAAACTTTACAGGGCCAAGTTCAAGCTCTAATCTCGAGATCCAAAGCCCCAGCCAGGATGGTTCTACAAGTTCTAGGCTCAATGTCTGCCACGGTTCTTTTAGTCCCTCTGGCAAGATTGCACATGAGGATTCTTCAGTGGCTATTGTCAACGCAATGGTCCTTTCAGGATCTTCCCTCAATCATCACATCATGATTACGGATATATGCAAAAGGGACCTTCGCTGGTGGCTTCAGACATCCAATTTGGATCAAGGAAACCCTTTGTTCTTCCCTCTCCAGTGGTTACCCTGACGACAGATGCCTCCCAGATAGGGTGGGGGGGGGCATTGTCTGGGCAGGCTAGTTCAGGGCTCCTGGCTTCCAGGCGAAGCTCTTCTCCACATCAATGTGTTGGAGATGAGGGCTGTACTTCTATCCCTACAAGCCTTACACAAGTTTCTTCCTCAGGGCATCATCGCCATCCACACAGACAACATGTCGGTGGTTTGGTATCTGAACAAACAAGGAGGGACCAGATCATACCCCCTTTGCAGAGAGGCCATGAGAGTGTGGGAATGGGCTGTAGCTACCAACCGCTTCTTGGTAGCGACCCACATCCCGGGAAAGTCAAATATATTGGCAGACAAATTGAGCAGGACAATTCTCTCTCCTCACGAGTGGTCTCTAAACCACACAGTAGCAGCTCAGGTTTTCAGGAGATGGGGACGCCGTGCTGCGACCTATTTGCAACTCCATTAAACACCAAGTGCCAAAGGTTCTTCTCCTTGATCCCACATCAGGGAGTACCAGCCATGGATGCTCTAGCACAACCTTGGCCAACAGGGCTACTTTATGCTTTTCCTCCAATTCCGCTTCTTCCCAGAGTTATTCAAAAAGCCTCTCAACTGGGGTCTTCAATGATTCTGATTGCCCGTACTGGCCTCGTCAGGTATGGTTTCGCTACCTGAAGAAGCATGCAGTGGACGATCCGTGGACTTTAGACCTGATTCCGGACTTGCTAATCCATCAGTCGGGACTTCGACATCAGTCCCTTCAATCTTTGAAATTGACAGCTTGGCTCCTCCACTTCCGACTTTAGTTAGAAGGCACACTCTAGACCCGGAAGTTGTTCACATTTTATCTTCGCCCACAAACCCACCACTAACAAATTGTACCTTAGTAAGTGGAAGAGGTTTGCTATCTGGAGCTCAACTCAAGGGCTTAGACCCTATCACTGCTCCTGTCCCAGAGGTCTTGAAATTTTAACATCCTTGTTTAATCAGGGATCTTCTGTCTCAACTATTAAAGTCCAACTAGCGGCTATCTCTAAATTCCACGAATCCATGGATCCTCCTTTGATGAGCAGCAGACTATGCAAAACTTTCATTAAAGGTGCGAGCCTATTAAGACCACCAATTTTTCATCCTGCACCTCCGTGGGATCTTGATTTGGTGCTTTGCGCATTAACATCTCCCCCTTTGAACCGGCTGCTACATGCGAGTTAAAATATCTGTCTTGGAAAACTGCCTTCTTAGTTGCAATTACTTCGGCAAGAAGAGTTTCAGAGCTTCAAGCCCTGTCTATTAAGCCACCGTACTTGATTTTCCACAAGGATAGAGTATCACTTAGGCCTAATCCATCCTTTGTCCCAAAGGTCTGTTCTAGTTTCTGCCTACAACAATCTCTAGAGCTACCGGTTTTCTTCCCAAAATTCTCCAATGAAGCAGAATACACTCTTCATAAATTGGATGTTCACAGGCAGTTACGCTTCTATTTAGACAGGACTCAGCAACTTCGTAAGTCAGACCAGTTGTTTGTGTCCTTCTCAGATAATAAACTGGGCCAAACCATCACAAAAGCTACTATCTCAAAATGGATCAGAGATTGCATAACTCAGACTTATTCTTCTTGAATAAGCAACTTACAACATCTATCAAGGCTCATTCTACCAGAGCTATGGCTACTTCTATAGCTTTTCATTCCAAGCTCGCTATATCGAAATCTGTGCTGCGGCTACTTGGTCCAATCCGCACACTTTCATTTCACACTACAAATTGGATGTGGCATCTAGAGGACGAGCTTCATTTGGTTCCACGGTACTCAGGAGTGTTTTCCAGTGAGCCACCCAGGATTCAGGTGCTAGGACGCTGTCCCATCATTCAGAATGTAGGCGAGATAGGATCACATAACATCTTTTAGTTATGTACTCACCATAACTTCAGATGTTTGGGATCCATCTCACATTCCTAATCCACCCTCCTTCCCCTGCCTTGGAGATCAGAAGAGATTGAGCGGTTTTGAGTTCTACTGTTTTATCTTGTTTCATCTGACGATGTTATATAAGCAGGGTGTGCATGTGTGCATGTATGCGGACAAACTAGATCTGGGGGACTGGTAGTGGTGCATCCTGGGATATGGTAAGCTCAGCCAGTAAGAGACTTCGCTCTTTGGCATAAGCGTGCCGAGTCGGAGCCGAGGGATCGGCTCCGAACCCATCATTCAGAATGTAGGCGAGATGGATCCCAAACATCTGAAGTTATGGTGAGTACATAACTAAAAGTTTCTCTAACAAGGTACTATGTGCTCCAGTGGACATTGGCTGTACAATTATCTATACTTCACCAGTCTGTTCTTGTCAAGTTGACAAAACTTTGCAGAACCCACCTGGAATGGTGGATTTATTTCAACCTGTCAGTTGGCAGGTACTATTCATTCTTCCCCTGCTCACAGCCACAGTAATCACAGGCAGCTGACTCCATTACATTGGTCTTTCTTGCCGAGGAGCCCAAAGCAGAAGCAGTTCGCACGAGTGCCAGTCGGCTGCTACCCGAGTTTTTGTTTTAAAATTGAATCATCCTGAAGTCTTCTAAAGCTAAGTACCTCATTGGAATCCTCTTTTCTTGCTTTAACCAATGTCAGAAAAAGTTAACAATTGTCTCACCTGTGGAAAGCAAATACCACACCGAGATTTCTATTCTTAATGCGTCACCTGTTTAGGCCCAGACCACGACGTACCTCACTGTCAGTTTTGTGTGGTCGTCATCGCACCCTTATTGTCGCTAAATACTTTTTGAAGTCTATCTTCGTATTCCGAAATGGCTTCGGTAAGCCATCCGACTACCGATCTTCCGAAAAAAATGCAAGGATAAAGGCAGAGATGGGCCGCACAGGTCCATAACTGCAGACGACGCTTCTGTTACGCTGGTTGCCAGTTCGCCGGTACTCAGGGAGGGTCTTTCGCAACCCCTGATGCCTGCTTCGATGGAGTCGCAGGCCGCTACCAAGACCCATTAGGAGTCCAGTATATCTCAAGACTCTTGACTGTGGATGTCTCTACCTTGGATGGGTCCTGAGCAGCTGTGCAGGTACCAGCGTCTGAGGAAGTTCTTTGCACTACTGATATTCGACACAAACCAACTTTTGCGTCTTCAGTTCTGTCTAAAACTACCGAGTTTTAAGGCCAAGAGTATGAGCTACGCCTAAAAAAAAAAGACCCAAACTCAAGCACCTGCTTCCTTGCCACAACATCAAATGCTTAAAATGGCAGAAGACCTGATTATGCTGACTAGGGGAAGCCAGCCTTCCCTTGGTAAGAGAAAACCAATCCGTCCCCAGCAGCTTTAACAGACCAAGAGTCCGACTGAGGTTTCAGATTATGAAGACACACCTTTATCTGCTTCTGAAGATTCAGATTCAGAGGAATCCATTCTCTCTGCTTCCCCTCCAGAGGATTTCTCTTTTGGTGAAACCCTCCATACTTTGAGAGCATTTCCACTGGGAATGCCAAGACTATCCTCAGTCCAAAAAGAGACTCAGAATTGTTAGATTTGCCACAACATAGACCTTTAGCAATCCCTCCAGTTCTGGATGTTGTGGATGATGTCTTTATGGAATCCAGCCTAACCCCTGATACTTTACCCCCTGCTCCAAGGAAACCAGACAGGTACTACAGAGTCCCTGACTCTCTCAAATTTCTTTTCAAAAGTCCTGCTACTGACCCAGAGGTCATTTCCCAGGGGGCTTAAGGTATAAAAGCAACTACAGCTAAGACTGTCACTGCTTTGGACAAGGATTCCCAAGCTTTAGACAGATGTGGTAAAAAAAAGTATACACTTCTGCAACTCTCGCCATTAGGGCATTGAATTGCCAGTTTCACATGCTGAAATACCAGCAACATATTATGGAACTTATCAAGCAAAAATTATCTACCTTTACAGACCGTGCAGAAAATAAAGAATTACAATAGGGTATGCATTCTGCAAGCCAAGTCTGCAAGCATACTTTGCAATGTGGGTTTGATGCCCTCGAAGCCTCTTGCAGGCAGCAGTCACTGGTTCTGTACTCAGAAGGCATGGCTTGGCTTAAGGAGCAGACCTTGCCAGACCATGTCAAATCAAAATTACTAGACGCTCCTTTAAATAATGGCAATCTGTTTGGCACCAAAGCAGAAGAGGTTCTAAAAAAGATGGAAGAAAAAGCTAAATCTGTGCAGGCAGTCAGATTTTTTGCAAGTGCAGCCTCCTAGTTTCAGTAGGCATTGACCCTTGAAACATTGGTCCTTTCCAGCCCCCTCAAGGCCATCTCAAACTAGACCCAGGGGAAACAGACCCTCCCCCCCAGATAAGTCTCAGGGTATGCAAAGATCTAAGCAATGCAGTGTATCCACTTCTAAAACAGGGAGTGCTAAGCCACCCCCTTAAGGGAAGAATTCACAATGACTTCTCAACTCCACTCCTCACCTCTACCCAACTGCTCGTGCCCCTAGGAGGAAAACTTGCCCATCATGCAAAAAACTGGACCTCCATCACCAAAGACCGATGAGTCCTCAACATTGTATCCCGGGGTACAAATTTTACTTCCACTCCCTGCCTACCCCAAAAGGGTTCCCAGACCTTCCTCCAAACCAGTGGGCATAGGCACAAAACCACGTTCAGTTCCTGCTCTCCATAAGGGCAGTTCATCCTGTTGCTGCAGAACAGATCGGTCAAAGGGTTTTATTCCAGACTTTTCCTGGTACCCAGAAGAGAGGGCACTTGGCACCCAATCCTAGATCTTTCCATTCTAAACACCTTTCTGGTGGTACCAAAATTCAAAATGCTCACCCTTCAGCAGCTTCTTCCTATGCTGTCAAAAGATGCCTGGTTAGTCACCCTAGACCTAAAAGAAGCAGATCTGAACACCCTTTATCTGGGATTAATGCAGGAAATTCCTACGTTTCAGCGCAGGATCTATGTATCATCAGTGTTCTGCACTTCCCTTTGGCTTATCCACTGTTCCCACAGTATTCACAAAATGCCTGGCTCCAGCCATTGCCTATTGCAGACAAAGATTCAAATCTACCCGTACTTGGACTGCCTGATTCAGGCAGTCAGTCAGGAAAAGGTGTTGCAGCACTTGACATTTTACAAGAACCTTCTAACCTCCCTGGGGTACACTATCAACGAAAAGAAATCAAAACTAGTCCCTAGTCAAAAGGTTGTATTCCTGGGAGCAAGCTTGGACACCGCATCCCAGATGGCATTCCTTACTCCAGAAAAACAAACCTATCTGACAGCCTACTTCACTCAAATGGCCACCAGAACCCAGCTATCCGCAAGGAAAATCCTGCAGGCTCTAGGGTTCATGGCCTCTTGCATCCTACTAATTCCATATGCCAGACTGCATATGAGAACTCCAATGGTACTTAAGTCGTTGGTGCCAACATTCTCGGGACCTGGAAACTGTCATACCTATCATTCTTTGTACAAGGACAGATAGTTTCTTAGGTGGGCAGCAGCATGCAACCACAGCAAGAGACTTCCCTTTACTCAACCCCATGCTGCCCAGACCCTAACCACAGATGCATCAGACTATGCTTGGGGGGCACACCTGGATGGACAAGTGCATTCAGGGCCACTGGAGCCTAAGTCAGATTCATCTGCACATCAACCAAAAAGAGATGCTAGCTGTCCAGCATGCTCTGATAGCTTTCAGATCCCTACTCTCACCAGGACCCCTGCTAATAAAAACAGGCCAACACCACAGTTATGTGGTACATCAACAACCAGGGGGGAAACCACTCTGCAGACTAGCCATGGCCCTGTGGAACACTGCCTTGGACATGCAAATTCATCTGCAAGCTCAGTTCCTGCCAGGCAAACCTCTCTGGCAGACGACTTTAGCAGAAATCTCCTAGACCCACACGAGTGGTAATTAGACCCCAGCACCTTCAGCCTTCTAATCCAGAAATGGGGGATCCCAGAGGTCGACATCTTTGGCTCCCTCTGCAATCACCAGCTCAGCAAATTCTGCACCAGGACACCACAGCAGGGCCTGGAAAGTGGATGTTCTATCTTTCCAGTGGGAAAACCTCTCAATCTATGCATTCCCCCCCTCTGCCTCTTCTCTCAAGAATATTACTCAAGATAGGACAGATCAAAGGCAATCCTGATTGCCCCGGACTGGCCACGCCAGAACTGGTTCCCACTACTGTGCAGTCCGTCACCGGTGCCACACTGGCATCTATCCCAGATCCCAACCCTCACTCAGCAGGGGGGGCAGATCTTGCATCCGAGACTGCAATCCCCGAACCTTGCAGCCTGGCTTATTCCTTGAATTCTCCCCCAGTGACCAACCTAAGCAAGCAGGTACTGGAAGTCATTCTTGAAGCCAAAAGATCCAGTGCAAGGAAATCCTATGCCGATAAGTAGAAAAGGTATTGTTCCTGGATTCAGTCTAAAGGAGAGGACACAGCGCTGCCCTCCTTACCTCTATTCCTGGATTACCTAGCAGATCTACTCCACAGAGGCCTATCCTTCTCCATTAAGATCCATGCTTCTGCCATCTCTGCTCATTACAACACTGATCCCCCTCTTCTCTCACCCCCCTCATCAAACAGTTCCTGAGAGGGCAAACAACTTAAGGCCACCAAGGAGAGCACCCCCCCCCTTTGCTTGGGACCTTAATTTTGTTCTGGAAAAGCTCACGCTACCCCCCTTTGAGCTTGCAGCGTCATCAGAGTTAAAATTCCTTTCTCAAACCGCCTTGCTTCTGGCCATCACTTCAGCTAGAAGAGTGTCTAAGCTACAAGCACATATGGCTGTGGAACCCTACATTATTTTTCATGCTGACAGGTTCTCCCTCAGGATTAACAGATCCTTTATGCCTAAAGTGGTGTCCAGTGTGGCTCTCAACCAGTCTATCCAGTTGCCAACCTTCCCTAATTTTCAAAAGGGAAAGGATCCTGCACTCCTTGGACGTGCACAGACAGCTCAGATTCTACCTTGATAGGACTAAGCCCTTCAGAAATTCTGACCAGTTAGTAGTCAGGGGCAGAGGGCAAGGCCATTTCAAAACAATTTCCAAATGGATAGCACACTATCCATTTCTGCTACTATACCATGGAAAACCAACCCTTCAGGGGGTCAGAACACATTCCACTAGGGCAACTTCTACCTCTACAGCATTCTTCAGGGGAGTCCCTACCAAGGACATTCTGGAAGCTGCTACCTGGAGTTCTGTACACTCCTTCACCAAGCATTACCACCTGCTTGTCTTTTCCAAATCCATGATGGGTTTTGCAACAGCAGTCCTGCAAGGCATACTAGCCAGCCCCAACTCTTCCTGACTGCTTCAACCCTTTCTTCAGCTTTGGGAATCAACCCAAGTGTGATGACTGCAACACTGAAACACGAAGAACATAATGCAGTTGTGTATACTTAACATAAATGTAGATGTTCGAGTGTTTTCATTGTTGCAGTCCTGGTTTCCCACCCTCCAGCCCCCTTGTCTCTCTCTCCTCTGTCTGTCTATTACTCACCCCTTACAGGGCTATTGGTATTCACTTTTTACTGGTGGCGTTTTTCCCACCATAACTTAGCTCCCTATTTGGGGTGGCTCCTGACATTTGGAGCAAGAAAATCTGATGTAATGGTGTTGGCTGCCTATTTTTATACCCCTGACATCAGTTTTGGAGTGACAGGAAGTGAGACAGAAATACTAAGTCTCTGGTATTCGGGCCGACTGAGGGCTTACCTGCAGGCAGATAACCCAAGTGTGATGACTTCAACAGTGAATACACTCTAACATCTACATTTATGCTAAGTGTACACAACTGTACTTTCCTGGTTGAGCCTCTGGGGTGCTCTTTTCTTTATTTCTGATGGGCAGCAAACTTTATCTGATGGAGCTGGGCTTAGTATAGGGGATTATGGGTAATGGAGGAGATCTAGCCTGGAAGCTGAAGTCTGTAGAAGGCAGCAGAGTTGGATCAGAGGATCGGATCTGTAACCCAAACATGAATCAGAGCGAGAGTGGACAATGCAGATGCCAAGTTATGGTAAGTACACAACTTAAAATTTTCTGTCTACACTTTTGCATGCTACAGAGAAAAAATCCCTGAAAGTTTGTGAGTTATGAGATGAGAGAGGAGTGAATTACTGCAGTGAGACAGAAGTTTTACTGTGAACTGAGGTGCAAAAACTGTCTGCAATTTCTTTCGCATGGGTACTGTATCCCAGTCTAGCCATTGTTGAGCTACAGCTCATTAATGTGAGACAGAATTGTTCATTAGAAACAAGTAGAAAGGAAGCAGATTGTTGAGAATCATTTGTCGACTTTTCATTTTTTGGTTTGTGGGAGACTGTTCTTTAAAAATGCTTGCAAGATAAGCATGTTAATCTAAATGAGTTAGGATAGCTTTGACAAACATGAAAGGCATGAGAAATATTTAGTCAAATTTTCCTTGATGTGGTTGTAATTTTGAAAAAAAAAAAGGCCTGCGTTTTATTTTATTTCTGTTTGACAGGATAGGTGGACAAGGCAGACCCTTTTTCAGACAATATTCTGGAAAGGTTTCATGTCTTGCAACAGTCGTGAAAGAGTTGTGCGCTCAGAGCTAAACATTGTGCAAGGGAGAAGTTTAGATGTACAGAGAATTGGTCAGATGTCTGGGAATGGAAGTTAAATTTCAAAACTCACTATACACCACAGAAGTCTCGAAATTTTTAACGTAGTGCTTTGTAAGATCTGCTTTCATACCAAAACTTCATCATAAATGGTACTATTCCACACTGCATTTAAATATACTCCTACCTCATATTAAAACAATTACTATACTAATATTAACCCCTTAATTTCGTATTGGCTAAATAACACTTTGTTAACATGTTCATTCAAACCTGGTGGACTGTCTCCTTTTACTTTTATTTGCCAAAAAACTTCTCATCTCCACCAGTTTCTTACAATCACCACCCCTCTTATTATAGTTATTTGTGTTCACTACCCCTCTTATTTGTGTTCAAATGTTGATTCATTCTATGTAGGAATGAGAACTTGGAAATTAAAGGATAGGATTAAAGAGCATTTGAACGCAATAAAGATACAAATAATGCTCTGTATAAACTAGTATTTGTTAGGATTTTAATAAGTTTTGTTGTACAGTTTTAGAACAAGTGAACTAAAAGAGGAATGGTGATTTTAAGAATCTGGTGGAGATGAGAAGTTTTTTGGCAAATGAAATTAGGAGCAGACAGTCCACTAGATTTGAATGGACATGTTAATATAAAGTGTTATTTAGCTAATAGGAAATTAAGGGGTTAATAGTATAGTAATTTGATTTGTGTATTATGTGATTGTTTTAACGAAGTAGAAGTATAGTTAAATGCTGTGTGGAAATTTGTGCCATTTCTGATTGTTTTGATATGAAAGCGGATATTGAAAGAGACTAAGCTAAAAATTTTGAGTTTTCTGTGGTGTACAGTTAACTTATTATTCTTGAGTTTTGGTTGTTCACTTGGCCCTTGTGGTGATTTGTGTTTCTAAATATAAAAACTGTAGTGTGTAGACTAGAGAGGGAGTATAATGTAATGTCTGTTTACTCTTTCCGAGGCAGTACTTCAGGTATTTAATCTAAAGTCTTTTCAGTACATAAAACTCTTCATCCCAGTTATGTAAAACTATTTATCACTTGGATATGAAGATAGGAACAGACAAAAAAAATTACAGGATCCAGTTCCAGCTAATTGATACAGAAGTACCTTTTATTTTAAACTGCTTTGCAAGAGGCTTGAAATGGTAAAGAGAAATTGAGTGGACTTTAACAGTGTGCATCTGTTAAGATTGAAAACACGTGTGTGTATGAAGACTTGATTAAGTTAGGTTATGTGAACGTTTACACTATAAAAGTTACACACAATACTTCTGTTCGCTGTACTAGGAGTCTTGGTCCCACAAGTGACACGAGTGTGAATCCAGAAAAAACACTTTATTTACAAAACTCTTCGTTAATCCTCGTTAAGCGCTTTCATCTAATAGACTTCATCAGAACACAATCCTTCGTTAAATGCTGGGTTATATACAAATGTTCAACCAATCGAACTAGTTGCTTAATCACTCAATTAAATATACTAATTAAAGTGCTCAGTGCATTTTGTTAAAAATCACTTGTGTATAATATAAAAATCGTTCTAAGCTGATATCACAAATATGTATATACAACATATAAAAACATACAAAAATAAATGAGCACAAGATGTATGATAGTGTAAAAACACTATTCAGTCATTACTTTGAACTCATATAAATAAACTACTACCCTGTGTGTATTCTATTCAAGTTTTAAATTCCAAAACAGGCTTGATAGAAATACTATCATTGATCCCTGGGTGAACGGCTGCATTTAACAAAATTTGCCACATGGTTTTCTCTTTCTTCCAATTTCTTATTAATATTACCACCCCTGGGATTAGCCTTTATTTGTTCTAAAATTGCGAATTTAAACATATTGCAACTTGGACTTTTGATAAGATGTCTATATAATGCATTATTAATGTCTTTTTTAATGCAGTAATCATAAATTCTACTTAAGCACCTGTCAGTTTTGCCCACATAATAACTTGGGCACTTTGTACATTTGGCTAAGTAAATCACATGTTAGGTATGACAGTTACCATTCTTAAACCTTATTACAGCTTGGTTAATAACTTCCAATGTAAGGGTGGTGTATTCCATTACAGCAAAACATTGATTGCACTGTCCACACTTACGGGTGCCACCTTCCTTTCTTTTATTTTTACTAAGGGCTTACTCTCAAATTTGTTCTTTAAATTGTCCTGTTTTATAAACAAACACAGGATGGCTCTCCTAATACCTTATAAATATTTTCATCAGTTCTCATAATATTCCAATTTCCTTCCACAATTTTTTGTATTTCTTTAACATAAGTACTGTATTGGAATATACATGCTCGTTGAAACTTTTTAACTTGACTGTTACTTGGACTACTGGTGGTGTCCAAAGTTCCAATAGGGGTTTGTACTTTTTACCCCATTCTTCTTTAACATATTTAATAGTGTTATCAGTCAGTCCTATGGGGTGCCCTAGTTTACTGAACATGCTACCTATGTTGTCTAATTCCTTAAGCATATCATTGTATTCGAAAGTCATTCTAGCTGCTCTAATACATTGACCCTTGATTATACTATGCTTCTGACTGTATGGGTGACAACTAGAATATTCTAAATATGAGTTACTGAATGTATTTTTCCTATATATTTTAGATGTAAATCGACCATTTACCGTGGAAATGTAGGTGTCTAGATAAGAAATACCTTTCTTATCATAATTGTATGTAAACTTCAAATCACTAGATTAAGGTAATTGAAAAACATTTCCAAACCGTTAATAGGCCCATTCCATAGGATAAACATATCGTCCAAAAACCTTGCGTAACAACTTATATAACTATACCGTCTACTGTTAAATATGTATTCTTCCTCCCAATCAAGAAGGACTAAATTGGCAAAAATGGGAGCGCAGGCAGCCCCCATTGCCACCCCCTTACTTTGGCTATAATATTCTCCTTCATAGAAGATGTAGTGATTTAATACAATATCCATAAATTCTAAAATCGACTATACCTTTCCCATGATAATCCAGCGTATTTTTGAATGCTGTTAAACACTCATTCCATCTTCTTTGAGAATGCATGAGAAAAAGGTCTACTACATCGATTGTTACGAATGTTACATCATCTTTACACAAGTCCGGAGTAAGTCCTCTTAAAAAGTCCCATGAGTCTAACTATATGGGATACCTTTTTGTATATAGGTTTCAACCATGTGTCTAACCGTGCCAGATGGAAAAGTTTTGGATTTATTACCAGATATAGGATGGAATGGAGGGTCGTGTAAATCTTTTTATATTATATACGAGTTATTTTTAACAATGCGCTGAGCACTTTAACTAATTAGTATATTTAATTGATTGATCAACTAGTACGATTGGTTGAACATTTGTATATAACCCAGCATTTAACTAAGGATTGTGTTCTGTTGAAGTCTATTTTTAGATGAAAGCGCTTGACGAGGAGTAATGAGTTTAGTAAAGAAGTGTTTTTTCTGGATTCACACTCGTGTCACTTGTGGGACCAAGACACCTAGTACAGCGAACAGGAGTATTGTGTGTAACTTTTATATGAAAGTTTGCCATATTCCTATAAATTTTACACAGTCATCTGCAATCCATGTTTGCGTATAGTTCCTTTAGTTTTGAGGGGTAGATAAGAAAGTGCTTCAACACACTGAGCAAATGGGTTTAAGAAGCAGACTAGACATACTGAATGATGTGCAACAATTTTGTTGTGAAACTAGCTAAAATAGTGTTCCTCCAGAACCAATTGTGTCCACAGCCAGTTGGTGTCCACAGCTTTTAGCACATGAAGTATTTATATACTTATGGATTCCTAACAAATTAAATTTTATTTTCTAAATATTATACTTTTAATCTGCCATGAAAAGACCTTTTGTGAGACTTCATTTCTACATTATCAGCAACTGAAGTGCTTGATAGATCATTGAGAGAGGGAATGAATATGTTAATATACCTGGTTAAGTGGAGTGGGATCAGTCCAAAGAAAAGCATGATTTGAGAATTGAGTCATTGAAGAAATTGAGAAGCATCAACCTAAAGATGAACAGAATTGTGTACCACTGGTTTCAGAACTGAGACAGGTATAATGTGTTTGAATAAGCATATATAAAACATGTACACAAAACGTACTGAAACAGGTTCTGTTTAAGATGTAGAATGCAGATGTTGTGAAAGTCAGAGCAGTTTTGTAGACGCCTCCTCCTGAAGATGTAAGGCTGTCATAAGACACTTGTTACATTACCTCTCTTTGTTCTAAATGTGTTGAATATAAGCTTGCCATTAAGGAAATTATTGGAACAAAATGATCCTGAAGTACACTGCAAGAAGAACTTTAAAGTAAATTAGTGATGGAAGGTCCTCACTGTTAAATGTTATGTAAGTCTGTCACCTTACGAGCTGATACCAGCCAGAATGGAATTGGTTCTGCAAGTTGATTAAACTATTTACTTACGGTTTGAGACCCCTTGGGCCTTGCCAGATAAAGGAGTCCGGATAGTCACAATACATGATTGAGTTCAGTAAATGTATATACTGGGAAAAGTGTTATGGAAACAGACCCATAAGCCTTTGCAGATTGTATTTAGGCATTGTTGCTCCAGATGCCATCAGAGCTGCAGCGAACATTAATTAGAGGAGGGTGCGGGTTGTGAAATAACTTGGGAAGATAGTTGTATTTAGCAGGTAGGCCAAGTTGCTCCTGTTTGTCAGAGCAGCAAGAAGATTGAAAGTTAATACCATAACAGCTAGATGTTCATCGTGCATACAGCTGCAGTCATTACAGATGGGGTTATCCTGCCATCAGGCAGGTCCTCGGTCGGCCGAATTCCAAAGTCTAGGTCCGGCGTCTGTTGTAGTCACTTTTTCCCTGACGTCAGTGCGGCAGGGGTATAAAAGGCAGCAGATGCCATTTTCTTCAGTCTTTTTTGCCGCGCGGTGCCCAAAGCCGGTCGGCCAGCTCCTGAGATTTACGAAAGTATTTCAGCCGAAGTCTTCTTGAAAGCTAAGTACCCCGTTGGGGAAACTTTTCTTGCCTCAGACCGATGTCAGACAAAGTTAATAATTGCATTTCATGTGGGAAGCAAATACCACATAAGGATTTCCACTCTTTCTGTATACCTTGCTTAGGCCCAGACCACGACGTCTCGGCCTACCGTTTTTGTGCTAGATTCAACAAGAGCACTATTAAGCGCCGGGCGGAGTTCGCCCTTCACTATTTTGGCAAAAAATTTAATTATATTATGTCATCTAATACTCCAACTCCAGTTTTGAGCAAAAGACGCAAAGATAAGGACCAACATACGAGGTCCTCACCGACTACTGAGACCACGCTAAGGCCGACTACCAGTTCTCCGGTGCTCAGCGAGGCACCTACGCAGCTCCTGGGTACTGATGACACTACATCACCGGTGTCTTCAGTACCTGAGGTCGCAGGCTCCTCGGACCCCATTCCTACTGCAGATACCGACGCTACTCTTGGCGGGGAAACTCAGAATTTAGACAGGCCTGCCTTTTCTCAAGGTGTCTTCAGGCCTTTCTCCTTCTCTATTAAAGCTTTCGCTAAATCTAAAGCAGCCATGAAAACCAAAAAACAGGGTCCTCAGACCCCCTCTCAAGGCCCTATGCCCAGAAAGCAAATGCTTAAAATGGCTGAGGATTTGATTACTCTTATCAGGGGTTCTCAACCCCCCTTTGACAAAAGGCCCAGATTAGAGGAAGACTACCCTTCCTCAGATCAAGCTTCTATTACCTCAGAACATTCTGAGGACCAGGATTATGCCTATTCTCCTTTCGAAGACTCTGATGCAGAGGAGTCTATTCCCTCTGTCTCCCCCCCCTGAGGACTACTCTTTTGGGGAAACCCTGCATACATTGAGGGAACACTTTCACTGGGAAGGCCAAGATTACTCAGATTCCAAGAAAAGGCTCAGGGAATTTCTTCTACTCCCCCAGCATAGGCCCCTGGCTATCCCTCCTGTTTTAGATATATTAGATTGTGTACACAGAAGCCAGCCTTAATCCAGATTCTTTGCCTCCAGCTCCTGTTAAACCAGACAGGTATTACCGGGTTCTTGATTCTCACCAGTTCCTATATAAAAGCCATACTGCTGACCCATAAACTATTTCACAGGGTCCCAAGGGAATTAAGGCCTCTACTGCTTAAAAACCCATTACCTTCAGAGAGATTCCAGAGCTTTAGAAAGGTGGGGGGAAAAGGTGTACACCTCAGCCACTTTAACTATGAGGGCATTAAACTGTCAGTTCCATATGTTAAAGTATCAACAGTTTTTGTTATCTCAGTTGAAAAGCAAAATGACACAACCAGAGCAACCAGATTTAAGAGTTGCAGGATTTGTTGCATGGTGCTGAGCAAGTGGGTAAGCATACCTTGCAGTGTGGTTTTGATGCTTTAGAGGCCTCATGTAGAGCTGCTGTTACGGGGTCTGTTATACGTAGGCATGCTTGGCTCAAAGAGCAAACCTTACCAGATCACGTCAAAGCTAAATTAGATGCACCTCTTCAAAAAGATGTATTGTTTGGTGTTAAAGCTGAGGAGGTACTAAAGAAAATGGAGGAAAAAGTGAAATTAATGCAAACTGTGAAAGATTTCCTTCAGGTACAACCTCCACGTTTCAGCAGAAACTGGCCTTCAAAAAATTGGTACTTTCCAGCCACGGACAGACCTCAAAGGGGGAGATAGACGCCCAAGGGGTAGAGGGCAACCTCAAGGATCTTTCAGAGCCAGACCATGGCAAGCACCTACCCCAAGAGGTGGAGAAGATAGTTCAGTCATTTAGAAAACGGACACAATGACTTCCCCCTACACCTGCCAAGCAAAGCTTTAATGGCAGCACCTTTGGGGAGAAAACTGGCATTATTCTCAAAATTGGCATATTGTTACAAAAGACAAATGGATTCTGGACATTATAGATGGAGGCTACAGGTTCCACTTTCACACCCTTCCAAAAATGAGAGGCATGCCGAACCTGCCACAAAATCAAAGGGCAGAGGCACAAAAACAAATTTCAGCTCTCATGGACATGAAAGCGATTCAAGAGGTACCTGCAAAAGAACAAGGTCAAGGGTTTTATTCCAGACTATTCCTGGTACCAAGGAAAGACCAAGATTGGAGACCTATCTTAGACCTATCCATCCTAAACACACATCTACAGGTGCCAAAATTCAAGATGCTCACATTACAGCAGCTTCTTCCCATGCTGGGCAAGGAGTCTTGGCTGGTAACATTGGACCTCAAGGAGGCATACCTGCATGTCCCTATCAGACAAGATTACAGAAGATACCTCAGATTTCTTGCAGGTTCAACCCATTACCAATTCTCTGCATTGCCTTTTGGCTTATCTACTGTGCCCAGAGTGTTTACGAAATGCCTGGCATCAGTAATCGCCTTCTGCAGACTACAAGGAATACAAATCTACTCATATCTGGACGACTGCCTGATCCAAGCGGACAGCAAGGACATACTACTGCAGCACCTGGCGTTTGTAATAGAACTGTTGAACTTCCTGGGATACACAGTCAACAAAAAAATCAAAACTAATACCCTCTCAACAAATAATTTTCCTGGGTGCCAGCTTGAAAACAACCACCCAGATGGGCCTACCTCACGCCAGACAAACAAGGGAAACTGTCTCAATACTTCAGCAAAATGGCAACTTTCACCAGGCTTACTGCAAGGAAAGTCCTTCAGGCTCTGGGATTCATGGCATCTTGCATCCTACTAATCCCATGTGCAAAGCTGCATATGAGGAAACTTCAACGGTACCTAAAAAACCTATGGTCTCAACACAGCCACAACTTGGAAACAATTATACCACTCATTCCATGCCTTCAAATGGAATTTTTGTGGTGGGCTCAAGCTTGCCAAAGAAACACAGGTCTCCCTTTCTGTGTACCTCAAGCAACTCAAATCATGACAACAGACACCTCAGACTACGCCTGGGGAGCACATATGACAGATCAATGCATTCAGGGAAAATGGTCCCAAAAAGAGAAGCACCTACACATCAACCAAAAGAAAATGCTAGCCGTGCAAAATGCTATTATGACTCTAAGACTTACTGCATCCAGGCCAGCTATTGATAAGGACAGACAACACCACAGTGATGTGGTACATAAACCGGGGGGAAGTCATTCATACCTGCTGTGCAGGGAAGCCATGACCCTATGGAACACAGCACTGGAATTGCAAAATCAACTGCAGGCACAATTCCTGCCAGGGAAGGAAAACACACTGGCAGACAACCTAAGCAGAAATATGACAGATCCACACGAATGGAAGTTGCATCCTCAAGTTTTCACAAAGATAACTCAGGCATGGGGACAGCCAGACATAGATCTCTTCGCTACCCACAGAAATTACCAGTTGAAAAAAATTTGTTCAAGGACCTATCATCCACAGGCCTGAAAAGTGGACGCACTTTCTTTCAATTGGACAACATTGACAGTCTATGCCTTCCCGCCTCTTCCTCTGCTGCCCAAAGTTCTATTAAAAGCCAGAGCAGAGAGGCCGAAAATGATTATCATTGCTCCAGACTGGCCAAGACAACACTGGTATCTGCTCATGAAGAGCCTGACACATTCCCCACCATGGAATCCTACCTGTAGTCCCTTTTCTGTTGTCCCAGCACAACTACAAAACCCTTGACAGCCAGCTCAAAACCCTAAATCTAGCTGCATGGCAAATTCCTTTATTTCCCCAACAGACTCTCCTCTCCAAGGATGTGCAGGATGTCATCTTGGAGGCCAGAAGACCTTCTACTAGAAAAGCCTAGTCCGCCAAATGGAAACAATTTTGTGCCTGGAATCAAGAAAAGGGCCAGAATCCTTGGGTAATAAATATACCTCAAATTTTACAGTACCTAGCTGAGACGTTAGTGGACTTTCCTTCTCCTCCAAGATCCATGCTTCAGCCATTTCTGCACAATAAAACACAGATCCTCCTTTATTCTCTCATCCTCTAAGGCAGTTCCTCAGAGGGGCAAAGAATATAAAACCCCCAAGGAAACCACCAGTCCCTGCTTGGGACCTCAACTTCATATTGGAAAAGCTGACCCTTCCTCCCTTCGAGCCAGCTTCTTCAACAGAACTACAATACTTATCATGGAAAACAGCCTTTCTTCTGGCTATCACCTCAGCACACAGGGTTTCTTAGCTACAGGCCCTCATGGCTGTGCAACCATTCATCATTTTCCATCAGGACAGAGTTTCCTTACGAACCAACCCTACCTTTATGCCAAAGGTAGTATCCAGTGTAGCTTTGAATCAGACTATCCACTTACCTACCTTTTATCCGAATCCACAAAACAAAGGGGAAAGACTACTACATTCCTTGGACATTCACAGACAACTTCGTTACTATTTGGACAGGACAAAGCCATTCAGGAAATCCGAGCAACTCTGTGTCCTATGCTACAGGTGCTCAAGGAAAGGCTATTTCCAAACAGACAATTTCAAAATGGATAGCCCACTTCATGGAAAAACTGTGCCCTGCATGCATCAGATCCCACTCCACCAGGGCCACAGCTACCTCTGCAGCTTTACTCAGGGGGGTCCCTACCAAGGACATTTTGGAAGCAGCCACTTGGAGTTGAGTCCACACTTTCTCCAAGCACTATCACCTTCCACTATAGTCTAAATCTAGAGCAAGTTTTGCCACAGCAGTCTTGCAGGGCATCCTCGCTCCTCCTACTTCCACTTAGTGCCTACCACCCCTACTTAGCTTTAGGATTCTACCCATCTGTAATGACTGCAGCTGTATGCACGATAAACTTAGTACAGTTTTGTACCTACCATAAATGTAGATGTTAGAGTGCTCATACAGCTGCAGTCCAGGTTACCCCCCCCCCCCACACTGTCCCCTCTTAGGACAGGCCTTATGACAAGCACCTTATCATACAACCTATTTGGGGTATTCTCTTATTGTGTATTTGCTTGCAACTACTGTTTTTTGATTATTCTATATTGCATGTTTGCATAAATATATGTTTTGCCGTCCTTCTGGGGGCACCTGACATCTGGGGCAAGACAAACTGAAGAAAATGGCGTTGGCTGCCTTTTATACCCCTGCCGCACTGACATCAGGGAAGAAGTGACGACAACCGATGCCGGACCTAGACTTTGGAATTCGGCCGACCGAGGACCCACCTGATGGCAGGATAACCCCATCTGTAATGACTGCAGCTGTATGAGCACTCTAACATCTACATTTATGGTAGGTACAAAACTGTACTTTATTGTGACTGGTAAGCAGTTTCAGCACCACTGTACTGACAGTGATTGGGCGATTAAGTTGCTTTGAGAAGTGGCTGAGAGGATGACCAGAGGAGAAAAATTTTGAGGAAAAAATTAGCAGTTTTTTTTTTTTGTTTAGAAAATTAATTTATAGAAAACTTGATAGCAAGAAAAGCCTGTGTTCTAATCAGGAATATCTGTATTAGGGGTATGCAAAACATTAAATGAATGTTTGTGCAGTGTTTATGGCAGTAGCTTCACAAGAAGATGATTTCTTTAGATGATTTCTTTAGATGGTTCCAGGAAGACCATGGCATAAAGCAGTAGCAGATTTCAGTATCAAGACTGTTTACTGCATTTGTTTTGATTATGTAGTTTCGTTAGGTTGACATTAACCTTGACTGTAAACAGAAACTAGTAATAAACTACATTTTTCTCAACAGAGCCATTACTAAAATATGAATGCCCAGATGTCCCAGTGATGTCAGATGTATGATGTCACATCTCTACAGATTAGAAGGTAGTGGTGTTAATATAATTTTTCAGTTGTCATAGGCAAGTGCTAGGATAGCTGCCCTTGCAGGCCGCTTTAAGCCTAGCCAATTAAAGTTTTTGTGCTCAAAATTACCTATTCTGTTTGGTTATACATTGGCCTTGCCCATCCCATGGTTGATAATTGTTAGCTGTAATGGGAATCATTTGGATTATACCATAGATAGTTTGAATGGACCCATAAATCTAACATTAGTAAGTGGATGACTTTGAGATATTTAGGTAGGATAGATGCATTTTTATAATAAACCATCTTATGTTGGGTCTTTTATGATGTATGAGAAGATCACTGTTTGGTAGCAGAGTTGTGGTTGTATTTTATCTGAGAGAGCATTTAGTAATGTCTGTGTTCACGAAGTGGAAAGTGAATGATCTGTGGAATGTTTGGTATGAGAGTATAGCTCTGTATTAACATGGCTGTAAATTTGTGGTGGTTTACTTATTATAGATCCTTTACCATTATAATTTTTTTCTTGTAGTGGCTTACTGTTGTAATGAACTCACAATGTCATTTGTGCAGTGCATTTTTAATAATGCCTGTTGAGTGTATAACTTATGCCAGTCTAATTATTGATGGATCACAGAGCAAAATTAAAATATTTCTTTCTTCTGCCTGTGAATTTGAAATTCATTGTATGGATCTCTTACTGTTGTGCTGCCTGCTGAAAATTTTGCCTTAAAAGGCTTGATGGCTTTCCCAATTTCAGAGCTGAGCACACTTCTCCCTCCTTGCTGGATGACTGACTGTTCCTGTAGGATATATAAGTGCATTCCCTGTCCATAGCAGACAGCAGCCCATGCCATTATTTAGGTATTTATCACTGTACAGTTCACAAGACTGGTCTATATTATGTGATTGAAGAATCTGTTAGAACACAATTGATAGGTATACAGCGAACACTGTAATCCGCTAGCGGCCACATCCTTGAATTTTTCCTGGGGGGGGATTCACGTGGCCGTAAAATACCCCCCCCCAAACTAAATATACCAACTCAGAGATAACTCCACATTGAAGAAAAGGGCAATTCCCGATAACTACCAACTGATTTTTTTCCCTGAGGAAAAAATTCAAGGACGTGGCTTTTTGCGGTTTACAGCATTCACTGTGTATGTTTGTGTTTGAAGAA
Source organism: Protopterus annectens (assembly GCF_019279795.1). Taxonomy (NCBI): domain Eukaryota; kingdom Metazoa; phylum Chordata; order Ceratodontiformes; family Protopteridae; genus Protopterus; species Protopterus annectens. The sequence goes on from NC_056735.1 coordinate 360,409,102, forward strand.
GAGATTCTTCGATCACATAATATAGACTCCACAAGACTTGTATGTGTATGGCCTATACAAAGCTGGCAGGCAAGTGTTCTCTAGCATTTTTCTTACTGTTAAGAGTTTATTACTGTAGAATTAGTCTGGTTACTAGTATGCCCAGCTCAGAAAATTAACATTTTTGCTTGTATGACACAAATCCCTCATTTAAATTATTAAACTGTTTTCTGTTTAGGAGCAGAGGACGACCTTGCCAGGTAAAATATTTATGCTCACTTTAGCAGGGGAAAAAATAGATGTGAACATTCCCTAAAATGCCATTAAAAGAGGCTTGAGACTTTGACCTATACAGTCACCCAGCTTATCTTCTGACTTTTTTCTTTGCCCATAGTAGGTGAGCACAAAAAGTGCCCAGACCAGTGGAAAACAAAGTTGGTGTGTCTTAATGTAGCACAGTGGTACAAGCCAGATTGTCCATTAATATCCAGAATACCCAGGTGTATTACTAGTTCCAAAGGAGAGAGACCTGATGCCACCATTGATCAACAATTTAGTCATAAAAAGGGTTCTGCTCCTGGTGCCTAGGAAAGATGGAGATTTTGGAGGACCATTTTTAGTCTAGCAAGTTACTTGTTAAGGGTTCTGACCATAAAAATGTTAACCTCGCAAGTACTTTTGACATTCCTTTTTTTTTTTTTTGGGGGGGGGGGGGCTTATTCCTATTGACCTCATGTGGTTTCTCAGTTTTGAGATGGAGTAGAGTGCTACCAAATAAACCTTGCCCTTTAGATTCATCACTGCTTTCAGGGAATTTACAGAATGCTTGCATTCAGTGACAGCATGCAACAAGTAATTTATTTGCTTAAATGATTGACTTGGTTAGGAGTTTAATTTCATTTTTCTGTAGTACTGAGACCCAAGGGTTATCCCTTTGGGTGGATCCTTATGTAAGAATCCCTCAAATTATAGTGGTACTAATTGAAAACCTGGCTGTGGAGATTACTTTTAGTTTTTTTAGCACCTTGCAAAAGTGTTTAGTCATTTCATTTAGATATTATGCAAATCAACAGATGTATTTCTGGAATGCATGTGAAATAGCCTTGAGCCCCAAGAACCTTGCGCAGAGCATTATTGTGTTTGTGGCAATTGGTTATAAAGAGACATTTAGACTGATAAATTGGCACATTTTTTACCCATAAACTTGTTAGAATGTGAAATGGAGAATCTTTGTGAAATGTGTTAATCCTGTCCAAGTAAAATCTGAGCTGCGTCAGAAAATCAGTGTAGTAATGCCAATAATTTCCTTATTTCCGCTACTTCATTAGTTAGTATGGATTGTATCCTTTCTAGGATACAACTGACCAGCTTCCCAAAGCTCTGGCTGCCTTCCACATCTATACTGACTGCTGATCGGCTAGCCCATCAGACGGTAATTGGCAGTCAGTATGTAGACAATTTCAGCACATTCTTGGTGCCTTGAGAGGAAGTAACAGGCTTCACAGGCACAGCAGTCTGCTTCAAGCTTCAGTTGTTATAGGCAATTCCCCACACAAAATAGCTGTTAGAGGACAAGCATTTTGGGCAAGCTGCCTTGTTCAGATCCATAAACAGCCTTTAGTGACAGGAGAATAAGTAGATCCTGTCATCCAATTAAGTTATTACATCATTTCCTGAGGCTTCTTCCCTTAAGTAAGGGTTTTAAAGGTTCATAGGTTCATACTAGGCTATTTGCCCTAGGGCATTTATAAGCCTAGCCAGAGTATGTTTGGCTTTCGCCACCCAGTTTAAATTAATTTTGCTATGCCCTTTTTCGAGGTTAGTATACTGTGCCTCTGTCTAACAGTGACACAGAAGTGATACCCGGGGTAAACTATGATCTCCCATCCACTCATCAAGATTCCTCTTGAAGAGAATCAATGAGGGACTCTGCCTAACCTGGACTGGGATTTTATTCCAGAGTGAAGGGAGCCTCTGGGTTATGAATCTGTCCCTCCAGCATGTCCTATTTATTTCCGTGCTGAGGTTCAAGTCTCTCGAGCACATAGCTCGATGGGATTTGGATTTTTTGAGGTGCAGCATGTCTCTTAATTCCGGGTTGGACATGGCTTTATACGTCAGGCACAGATTGCCTCTGAGCAGGCAGTATGCCACTGAGTAGAGCTGGAGTTTCTTTAACTGGGCAGCATATGGCATCTGTTTGAGCCGTTTGATCCTCTTGGTGAGGTACTTTTGGGGTCTTTCCAGTTGCTGCAGGTGTTTGGTAAGGTACATCCCGAAAGGGGCATTGTACTCTATTATGGGCCTGATGAGGGATGAGTAAAGAGGCACGATGACCTCCCCTGATGTGGGCTATATAAAATGTTTTTCTAACCACTTTGGCCACGTGGTTGTCAAATGAGAGATTGCTATCAACTTGGGTCCCCAGGCCTCTAATTACTTCTGTACTTAATGGATTACCACCTATGTGGCAATTTGTGGGCACTTTGTTTTTGCCAAAGGGGATGAATATACACTTTTTGGCGTTTAGCTTTAGGCCATGGCTCTGGCACCAGTTGTCTGTTTCTATGAGGCCCCTTTGGAGGATGCTTGTGTCTGCTGGAGAGTCTATTATGGCGCCCAGTTTGCAGTCATCTGCGAACTTGGTCAGCCACAGTCCTTCCATGTTGGCCTGTACCTCTGAGAAATGTATACCGAACAAGAGAGGTCCCAGGACTGAGCCTTGTGGGACGCCACTTGTAACTGTTTTGGAGTCCGACATGGCTCCAGCAATTCTAACCATGTGGGTTCTGTCATTGAGCCAGTTTGCAACCCATCTAGTGATATAGGGGTTTATATTTAAGCTGGTGAGCTTATCTATAATGCCCGAGTGGGGTATTGTATCGAAGGCTTTTGCGAGGTCCAGGTAGGCTGTGGTGGACTACCTTCCCTTCGTCAATGGCCTTTGTGATGTTTTCAAAGAAGTCGACCAGGTTTAAGAGGCAGGATCTGCCCTCAACAAAGCCGAACTGGGTAGGATCCAATGTCTGTAGGTCCCCAATATCTTTATTTATGAGGTCCATGATGATCCTTTCCATAGCTTTGCAGACCAAGCTAGTCAGGCTTATGGGGTGATAGTTTCCAGGGTCCGTTGAGGCACCACCTTTGTGGAAAGGGACCACTGTTGCTGTACGCCACTCTTTGGGTACATATCCTGTAGTAAGGCTGAGATTGAACAGTAGTTTCATGTTTGGGTTTAGCTCTTCTTGGAGTTCATGTAGGACGCAGCCCGGGACACCGTCTGGTCCCATTGATGCTGTGTTTTTTCCTTTGGAGAGGGCGGCTCTTACTGAGCATCTGAGATGTCAGGGGGGCAGCACTCTGCTGGGATAGGTATTTGCCCTTTTGGTGGGGGGGGGGGGGAGTTTGTGCTGAACCTGTCAGCTAGGATGTTGACTGTCTGTGGGTTCAGTGTATTTCTTGTCATTTTGGACTAATTCTGAGCATATCTGGGAATTCCCACCCAGGTTCCTAACATAACTAAAGAAAGCCTTGTGATTATCCTTAGTGTCTTGTGCCATTTTTCTCTCGAAGCTGGCCCTAGACAGTTTTGAGTGCCCATAGTTTTTTGCTAATACTGATCAGAAATGCTTTCCTTTTTTGAGATTTTGCTCTTTCATGTAGTAGCTTCCTCCTTCTATCGTATAGTTTATAGCTGGGGTCCACCAGACAGGACGTCTGCCTTTGGAGGATTGGGTCTTGGTTTTATTTGGAATTGCATGATCCATGCATTCCTGAAGGTGTTCATAGAATGCATTTATAAAGGATTCTGCGGTCTGGGCCGTGTTTTCCACAGGCCCGGGGGCTTTGAAGGATTCCACCTCTGTTTTGAGGAATGTGAAATTTGCTTTAGATAAGTTTTTTACTGTGGTTTTCTGGGCAGGGGGTGGGGTCGGGATGTGAATATCCAGTTGTATTAGTTTATGGTCTGATCTTACCAGTGAGGGATACACTTCTGGTCTGGAGCATAGAGTCCCCATGTTAGTGGTGATCAGGTCCAGTATGTTTTCCCCTCTTGTGGGAGTGGTAACAAGTTGTTCCATCGCATTTGAGTTTATGAATTCTAGGAACCTTTGGGCGAGGGTGTTGGAGCTAGAGTAATGCTCCCAGTCTATGTTTGGGTAGTTGAAGTCGCCCAATATAATGGTGTTTGGAGAGACCTTCATATTTTCCAGTGTTCTCAGGAAGGCCGAGTGGGGTTCCTGGGTTTGGGAGGGTGGTCTGTAGCAGGTTATAAACTAGAAGGCAGTTTTACCCACTGTTAGTTGCACATGGATAGTCTCTGATGCTTCGTGCTGTGCCACCAACCTGAAGGTGTTGGTATCTTTGAATATTGATATTCCCCCTCTTGTAGTTCGGTCCAAGTTTTGGGGCCTTAAAGCATGGTATGAGGTATAACCTGGTAGTGCTGGGGTGCTCTCAGGAGCCCTGAACCAGGTTTCTGTTACTGCACAGATATCTATGTTCTCCATGCTAAGGAGAGTTTCAAGTGCATGCATCTTGAGGTTTAGACTTCTGGCGTTGAGTAGCATTACTTATTTTCTTATCCCTTGTGATACCTATGGAGGTGGGTTTGTCTTTTGAGCCTTGCCTAAAAAAGGCACTATGGGGGTAGCAAGAGCCTTTGCCAATATCCGAAAGCCTAGGGGTGACAGGTGCAAACCGTCCTTAGCGTAGCATCTTGGCTTGTCTAGCATATCATCCCAGGCTGACAGGCATTGGATTCCCTTTGAATCACACCAGTACTTAAGCCAGTTGTTGAAATTGATCATCTTGTCTTCATATTGTGGCATCATTCTTGGTGAGGGTAAGATGCTACTCAAGGTCAGGGTCATACCGGCCTGGGCTACATGCTCAGAGAGCTCCTCTGTCTCATGTAGTCCAGGGAGGTACATCTCGGGTCATTCACACCAGCATGGACAATGACTGAGTCGTATTTGTACTTGCCTTGGAGTGACCTGAGTGCTTGTGTTATGTGGCGGATCCTAGCGCCCGACAGACTGCTCACCATGACCTTGTTCAGCCTGGTGAGCGGGACGTCAGTGTGCCTGACGATAGTCACCTATTACAAGTGTATCAGGTGTGTTTAGCCTTAAGGGCTGTGACTGTTCGGCACACTGGCTTTGTGAGATGTGTTGGACGTGTTTTGTTTTGGGGTAGCGGTTGCTTGGGTGTCTGCTTTTGAGGTCTCTGCTGCTTAGGCAGATCTTTATTTAGAGCCTCCGAGTTTTATTGTGTGATTGTGTTTGGTTTGCTGTCTTGGTTGGTCTATGTGAGACTGGAATTGTAGTGAGTGTGGTTTCCTTCTCCTCCTTACTGGTTATGCCAGTACTGAGTTGAGAGAGATTAGCCTCCAGTTTGGCTATATGGTTGCGTCTCTCACATGTGTTGGAATTTGTTGGGAGGAGGAGAGGGCTGTCTGTGTACATGAGGCAGTTGTAACATTGTCTCAAGATTCCCAGATTCACCAGCTGGACCGGAGGGGAGATTGACAACTGACCTTTGGACATGCTAGAATAGTATTGGGAATTCCTTTATAATTGAAAACAAGGGCCAATGGGGAACAAGGTACTCAAGGGGAGTTTGTGAGGGTGTAGTGCTTTTAATTTTTTAGTGCTGACTTGTATAATTGCTTAGTGAGCAAGTGCCAGGTAACTCAAGTGCAATGTGTTACAGGTAACTTAAATGCAAAAACGACAAACGGTAACTTTCTTTCAAGTTAAACAAGGAAATAAGTACAGTAAGCAATGCAGATATCACTAGGGATCCACACAAGCGCTGAAAAGCCGCGTTTTAGGTGGAATTAGCGTTCCAGGGAAATAACAAGCAAACAACAAGCATACAAACAAAGCTAGATTCAGCAGGCCTGGATCTAGTCTATGCTACAGCAAACAAGGTGTACCAATTTCAGTAAGAAGCAGTTCAGATATGCATGCACTATAAGCCTTCAACCAGAAATTCCCAGCTCAGAAGGCCAGAGTTCCAGCCTTTCCTCCCACAAGAGTGCAGACCACGAACCCTCTTAATGTAAAATAACTGGCCTGAAAGCCCAAGTGCTTAAACCAGAATTAATACACTTTTAGAATAACAGACACTGAGCCCTCAATCAGCAGTTCCCAACTTAGAAGGATGTAAGCTACCTGTTCTACCACTACAGTGCAGACCACAAACCCTCAATGTAAAACAACTGGTCTGAAGCCCAAGTGTTTAAACTAAAAGGCTTAGAATGAGTTACACCAAGCAGTAATAAATACAATTGAGTACTTTTAAGATGACGCAAAAGCAAAATAAAGTAGGAAGAAACACATACAGTAAAAGCAGATAAAATTTTTTTTTCAGAAAAGTAGCAAAAGCAGTAGTAAAAACAATTCTCATGCAGTGCAAGCTGACGCACTTGAGTATGTAGCAATATTAGTCCACACACAGTTTGAAAAAATGTAATTAAATTAAAAAGGACTAAAAGCAAGTGCAGAAAGGGTTTATTAGGTAGAATGCTGTAAAGAGATGTGACTGGGGGAGTGTCCTAGATCAAATCTACAGTGGGGCGGGCACTGCAAAAGCCACCAAATTTAAACTACAACCATGAACAGGGAGAGGGGGGTGGGGAAAACCAATTTCAACACAGATGTGAGGAATGTGCAAATTATAAAGCCAAAAAATATATACTGATCTCTATTTGCAGAGCAGTAAGACAACAGATATCTAAGCAACAATTAAGCTCTAATACAGAATAATACAGAAGAATATACTCGGCTCTATATATTTGTAGATAGTCTTGTAAGGCTGTCTCTCAAACTAAGGATCCAGTTTGAATGCAGATTGTTAGTTAACAGGGCACACACACAAGCTATTAAGCCAATTATATCAGCTGAAGACAAGGCAGGAAATGAGGGGGGGGGTGAAGACAAGGCAGGAAATGAGGGGGGGGGTGGGGAAAAACGGTTTCAGCACAGTTGAGGAATGTGCAAATTATAAAGCCAAAAAATATATACTGATCTCTATATATTTGCAGTGCAGTAAGACAACCGATATCTAAGCAACAATTTAGCTGACTACTTATCTTCAATTTAGGGTGTGCTCTCCACCTCATTTCTGTTACTTCAGTTTGATTTTTAATATCCCCAACTGTTTTGCTAAAATCCACTTTTTCTAAACAGGAAAATAAGAATTGGTGAGTGGGATGTGTATATTTGACATGCTAAAGCATTTGTTCTAACATCCAGTCTAATATCACTATAGTGCTGCAAAATCCTCTTTAAATATTCTGTTTGTCTTCCCTACATAGAATGCTGAGCAACTGTCACATCTAGCTACATAAATCAAGTCATTTTGTGTTACAAGCACCAGATATTTGTTTCATTTAGACCTCCTCCTGCCATGTGTGAGCTGTACAAGTAAAATACCTAAGCTAAGAGATCAAAATGTCAGCTCACCAAAAGAAGAGATGATAAAGAAGGTAGTTGAGTAATGATAAACTCACTGTTCAACTGCGGAGATAGGATAGTAGGCAGTAATCCAAGATTTACTTGTAAGAACCACCCCAGTGTGAAGAGGTTGCTTTGTGAGACAACTCAAGATGTTGGAAAGAATTTGACAACTAAGAAAGGTACTTTTCCTTGCTGTAGGTGCAAAGCCTGTCCGGATATGGACAAGGATTATCTATTTTACATCCTGTAAGTAAACTGGAATATGGTACCAACAAATATGCGGACTGTAATGCAAAGGACTTGATTTATATAGCTAGATGTGACAGTTGCTCAGCATTCTGTGTAGGCAAGACAAACAGAATATTTAAAGAGGATTTTACGGCACTATAGTGTTGTTAGACTGGATGTTAGAACAAATGCTTTAGCATGCCATGAACATACACATCCCACTCACCAAGTCTTATTTCCCTGTTTAGAAAAAGTGGCTTTGAGCAATAGAGGTGGGGATATTAAAAATCAAACTGAACTAGTAGAAGTGAGGTGGATAGCAGTCCTGCGAGCAAATAAGCAGCCTGGACTTAATGGGCATAGCCCCTTTTAAAACAGTTACTTAAGGGTAGAAGCCTCATGAAATGATGTAATAACTTAATTGGATGAAAGGGTGTACTTATTCTCCTGTCTCTAAAGGCTGTTTATGGATCTGAAGAAGGCAGTTTGCCGAAAGTGCTTGTCATCTAACAGCTATTTTATGATTTTAATCTGTTAAACACTTTTTTGCCAGAGATTTTAACTTGGAAGCTTCTCCTGGTCACCATGGATGAACGGTGATTTTATCATTACTTTATCTGTTCTGTTTGTGATAATACGTAAAGAAGAAACACCAAATGGGTAAGGTACCAGCCAAACAATGTAGAAAACAGCCAGTATAAAAAGAAAGTATGGTACTCTACGACAATCGAAGCAGTCCCACAAATAAAATCCAATACTCTGTTTCAGAACAAGTAAGCGCTTTTGCCTTTGTATAAACGCTTCATCAGACTTTCAAAATATCTTGAATAAAAACTCCATTTAAATATTATGACTTGTGTAAAATCAACCAGTAAAATTCTGTCCAAGTAATCATGAAAAATTTAAAGTGCCCTCACTTATATGTACTTCTCACTAATGCATATCAATGGTGTTCAACATAAAAGCTTAAAAAAATACAACAAGCATATATCTTATACTTATGAAAAATGTGTTCACATATGATAGAATATACTTTCTACAAATTATGGGTGTAGCAATGGGCATACCCTGTGCCAACTGTTATGCAAATTTAGTTTTGGCATATTGGGAGTATACTTGTATCTTAGAACATATGTTTTTTTCTTAATTCATTAAATATTAGTCGTTTTGTAGACTGTTTTTCTCATTTGGGGAGGTGACCTTTCTACATTGCATGAGTTCATTACTTATATTAATGGAACAACGACTTTTCTTACTTTGACTGGTAAAAGTTCCCAGAATGAAATCGAATTTTTAGATGTGTTGTTGAAGAAATGTGATGGTGTGATTACTACTGAAGTGTTTAAAAAGCCTTGTAGAAGGAATGCATTTTTACATCGTAATAGCATGCACCCATCACATATTCATAAGAATATTGTCAAGAGTCAGGCACTCAGGATCTCACGTATAGTAAGTGAGGATGTTTATGAAGCCTTTAGAGATGTAAGGACAGATTTTGTAGAAAGAGGATATCACATGAATGATTTAAGTGTAATACAAGAGAGCGTGACACAGTAGGCCAACCCTATATCAAGAGGACTGGTCAGCTACAAGGCAGACAAGAAAATATTTCTACTCCTAGATTTAATAGATTCCTCATTCCCTATATGAACAACAATAAGAAAATAACAGTTAATTAACAAGAACTGGAATATGTTATTGTTAGATGACGATCATCCTAGATTTAGTTATAAGAACACAAAATCATTAAAACTTTGAGAAGAGAAATGAGAAATTCTTTCAGCTAGAAAGGGGACTTCCCCTGTCGTCACTGTAATCAGTGTGGATATATAGTGAACACCAACATTTTCATACATCCAGATACACATAAGAGATACGAGTTCCAACAATATATAGATAGTAGAACGAGGAATGTAGTCTATTTAGCCATGTGCCAAAAATGTAACCGGTTTTATGTTGGGAAAATGAATAGGACACAGAGAGAATAAGGGAACGTGTATATGCTATTAGTAGAGAAAATGAGAGCAATGCGATAGCTAGACATCTTATCTATAATGATACAACACACAACTTTAAATTTTTTGTTTTAGAGTTAATCCCCACAGAAAGACTAGGAGACATAGGAAATTATATAGAGAAAGAAGGGGGGAAGTGGATCATTAGACCACAAGCAGATAGAGGGCATGGCCTGAATGAGAGTGTTTCTTTAAAACCCTTTCTTAAAGACCTTGCCCTAAAACATTGACTATCCGTAATGGGAAATATTAGGTGTTATAGTTAATTGTCTTTATATGAGATTATATATGTTATACAACATATTGATTAGAATGTTTTTATATACGCTTGTTGTATTTTTAAGCTTTTATGTTGTTGAACACCATGATATGTATTAGTCAGAAGTATATATAAGTGAGGGCACTTTAAATTTTTCATGATTACTTGGATCAAATTTTATTGGTTGATTTTACACAAGTCATAATATTTAAATGGAGTTTTTATTCAAGATATTTTGAAAGTCTGAAGCGTTTATACAAACGCGAAAGTGCTTACTTCTGAAATAAAGGAGTATTGGATTTTATTTGTGGGTCTGCTTCGATTGTCGTGGAGTACCATACTTTTTTTATACTGCTCCGTTGGTGAGCTGACATTTTTATTTCTTTACTTCAGAGATGGTTGCTCCTATGTAAATCATATTTTTAATTTTCATCTAATATCTAAACATGCTTTAAAGATTGTGTATGATTGTGTGGGTACTGTCTAGGTCTAATGCTACAGTTTTTAGGAGATGTGCCCAGGGTACATGACGAAAACTGCGTTGAATTAAATCTGAAATTTTAAACTCTACTTAAGATGAGGTTTTGTTTAGCCTTTGTTACTCAGGTCCTTAATTTGAAAGAGGGAATTAATTTAAAGAATTTATAAGATTTTTTTAACCCCCATTAGAAGTCAAAATAAGCAATCCCTGTCGTCTGGCAAACGTGGAACAAAAAAAGGATGCATTCAGAATCTAATCCTTACAAATGAGTATGTCAACATTCTTGCCCAGGAGCTTGCTCTGTGATCTTTGTGTTTCACTGTTGCAGTCAATACATTTGGGTAATCTGCTGGCAGCTTGCCCTCATTCGGCCTGATTAACAAAGTCTTTGGTCCTGCGTCGGTTGCTATCCCTTCTTCCATTACGTCAGGGGTATAAAACATGCAGCCAAAGCCATTACATCAGTCTTTCTTGCCATGCGGCCAACTCCAGACATTTCCTTTTTCGAGTTTCAGAACCGAAGTCTTCAACTTAAAGCTAAGTACCCCATTGGGGAAACTTTCTTGCTCCTTACCTATGTCAGTAAAAGTTAATTGCATTACTTGTGGGAAGCAAATACCTCAAAGATTTTCATTTGTAGTGTATTTCTTGCCTAGGCCCTGACCACGACATACCTTGTTGACGTTTTTGTGCTTTATTTAATCAGCACACTATCTGTCGTCGGTACATTTTTGCAAGTAAATATTTCTGTTCTCTGTTTAATTATCCAGAAATGATGTCGGTTAGCCTTCTAACTACCGGAATTCTGAAAAATCGCAAAGAAAGACAGGCCGTCTAGGTCCACAACTGCCGACGACGCTTCTAAGCCAGTCGCCAGTTTGCCAGTACTCAGTGAGGTGCTTTCGCAGCCCCCGATACTTCAGATTTGCAGGCCTCTACTGAGACCCATTCAGAGTCTGGTATGCCGCGAGTTGCTTAAACTATGGAACCCGCAGATGTCTCTACCTTGAATGGGTCCAGAGCTGCTGTGCAGGCACCGGCTTCTGAGGGTGTATTCAGGCCTACAGACATGCATATTAAACTGATTCCACCTTCATTACTGAGGCCTAAATCTCGATCTGTATAAAAAACTGACGCCCAGGCCACCTGTTCAGGCCGCTATGCCTAAAAAAACAAATTATCAAAATTGCTGAAGATCTAATTACTCTAATCAGGGGTAGTCAACCCCCCCCCCCTTCTAAGAGGCTTAGGGCTGAGCTTGACCGTGAATCTTCTGATCAGGACTTTCTTCTGACTCTTCTAATGACCTGGATTTGTCCATACCTACTTATGAGGATTCTGATGCAGAGGATTCCATTCCCTCTGCTTCACCCCCCTGAGGACTTTTCTTTTGGGGAAACTTTACATACCTTAAGGGAGCATTTCCACTGGGAAAGTCAGGAATTTTCTGAATCCAAAAGAGGCTTAGGGATTTCCTTATTCCTCAGCATAGGCCTTTGGCAATACCTCCTGTACTACACGTTGTTGATGTGTTTTCAGAATCCAGTATGGCCCCTGATTCCCTGCCTCTGGCTCCTAGTAAACCTGAATGATACTACAGGGTTCCTGAGTCCCACAAGTTCCTTTCCAAAAATCCTGTTGTGGACCCAAAAAACATTTCTTAGGGGCCCAAGGGCATTAAGGCTTCTACTGCTAAAAATCTTACCCCCTTCTGATAGACTCCAGGGTGCTGGATAGATGGGGTAAAAAGGTTTATACTTCCACAACCTTGGCAGTCAGGGCTTTAAACTGTCAGTTTCATATGCTAAAATATCAACAGCATACCGTGGGACTGCTTAAACAGAAAAATTATGTTGATTTCTGACTGTGTGAAAAATAAAGATTTACAGGATTATTGCATTCAGCTGAACAAGTTGGAAAACATACTTTGCAATGCGGTTTTGATTCTTTAGAGGCCTCTTGTGGGGCTGCTGTTACTGGGTCTGTGCTTAGAAGGCATGCTTGGCTTAAGGAGCAATCTCTGCCTGATCATGTTAAAGCAAAACTGGATGCTCCTTTAAATCAGGACCGCCTGTTTGGCAATAAGGCTGAAGAAGTTCTAAAAAAGATGCAAGATAAAGCTAAATCTATGCAAACTGTGAAAGATTTCTTACAAGTGCAACCTCCAAGATTTAGTAGGCACTGGTCTACTAAGAACTGGTCCTTTCCAGCTCCTTCCAGATCCACTCCAGCCAAACCCAGACACACCAAAAGCACCAGATTTCAGTCCCAAGGGACTCTCAGAACTAAGCAATAGGGTGCTTCCACTTCCAAATCTGAAAATAACAAGGCACCCCCCTATGGTAAACAGTCTCAATGACTTTCCTTTAAAATTTCCAAGCACTTAACTTTCAGCTGTCCCTTTGGGGGGAAAGATTGCTCTTCATTGCAAAAAACTGGCAACTCATAACCCAGGACAAATTGGTTTTAAATTGTGTCCCAGGGATACAGATTTCATTTCCGCATGTTGCCAACTCCAAACGGGTGGCTAGACCTGCCCCCAAATCAGTGGGTAGAGGCTCAGAAAAAAGTACTTTCCCTCTTAAACTTGGGTGCTATTCAACCGGTACCAGAAGATGAAAAGGGCCAAGCTTTCTATTCCGGACTTTTCCTGGCACCCAGAAAAGACAAATCATGGTGTACAATTCTGGACCGGTCTATTCTAAACACTTTTTTTGGACATTCCAAAATTCAAGATGCTGACTTTTCACCAGTTACTTCCTGTGCTAGGCAAGGATGCCTGGTTGGCAACTCTAGATTTAAAAGAAGCTTACCTGCATATCCCAATCGGGGAATCTTGCAGAAGATACCTACGCTTCAAAGCAGGCTGCTTGCATTATCAGTTCTCTGTACTGCCCTTTGTCTTGTCTACTGTGCCCAGGGTATTCACAAAGTACCTGGCTCCAGTAATTGCATTTTGCAGGAAAAAAATATTCAAATATATCCATACCTGGACGATTGTTTAATTCAAGGAGAAAACCAGGCCATACTTATAAAATATCTGGCGTTTGTAAAAATAGTTCTAACTTGTCCAGGGTACACCATAAACGAAAAGAAGTCACAACTGGTACCCTCTCAACAGATTACATTCCTTGGTGCAAGCTTGATTAAAACCGCCCAGATGGCTTTCCTCACCAGAAAAGCAAATTCATTTGGTAACTTACTTCAAACAGGTGGCCACAAAAATCCTGCTGTCTGTAAGACAAGTATTGCAAGCCTTTGGGGGGTCATGGCCTCTTGCATTCTTCTAATTCCATGTGCAAGACTGCATATGAGAAAACTTCAGTGGCACTTAAAAAGTTTATGGAGTCAACATTGTCACAGCCTGGAAACAATGATTCCTGAGTTCCTATGGTGGGCAGAGGCCTGCCACCAAAACAAGGGACTGCTATTCACACTACCTCCTGCCGCCCAACCCTAACTACATACGGATCTGACTATGCATGGGGGGCTCAACTGGCAGGGAAGTGCATTCAGGGCAAATGGAGCCCAAATCAAATGCACCTATATATCAATCAAAAAGAAATGTTAGCTGTACAGAATGCTCCGGCAGCCTTCAAGGACTACATTCATCCAGGACAACTAATGGTAAAGACGGACAACACCATGGTTATGTGGTACATCAACAAGCAAGGGGGTACACATTCCTACCCCCTCTGCAGGCTAGCCATGGCATTGTGGAACACTGCCTTGAGCTACCAAGTGCAAATACAAGCTCAATTCCTGCAGGAAAAATGAATATTCTGGCAGACAAACTAAGCAGAAATCTCATGGACCCACACGAATGGAAACTGGAACCATGGATTTTCAACATGTTGACAAGCAAATGGGGGAGCCCAGACACAGATCTATTTGCCTTCCCCAGAACTACCAGTTGGACAAATTTTGCACAAGAACTCCTCGCAAAAAAGCCGGGAAAGTGGATGCTCTGTCCTTCAGCTGGAAAAACCCATCAGTCTACACCTTTCCCCCTCTACCTCTGCTCTCCAAAGTTCTGGTAAAAGTCAAACAGGACAAACCAAAAATGGTTTTGATTGCTCCAGACTGGCCACGCCAACACTGGTACCCACTCCTGCGCAGTGTCACAGATTTCTCCATGGCACCTGCCTCAGGCACCTTCCTTACTGTCTCAGCAGGAGAACCAAATTCTGCACCCTCCACTCCCAACTTTGAAACTTGCAGCTTGGCTAATCACTTCAATTCACCCTTCGCATCCCTCAGCAAACCTGTGATGGATATCATCTTGGAGGCGAGAAGACCTAGTACTAGAAAATTTTATGCTGACAAATGGAAAAAATTCTGTGCCTGGAATCCGTCTCAAGGGATGAGCACAGCAGCGCCCAATTTAACTCAGATTTTGCAATACTTAACTGAGATGCTTCACAAGGACCTGTCTTTTTTCCTCCATTAAAATCCATGCTCCAGCCATTTCAGCTCATTACAACACAGAACCTCCCCTCTTTTCTCATCCTCTGCTCAAGCAGTACTTCAGAGGGGCCCAAAACTTGAGACCACCCAGGAGAGCTCCATCCCCTGCCTGGGACCTTTGTATTGGAGAAACTCACTTTACCTCCTTTCGAGCCAGCTGCTACTGCAGACTTAATTTCTTTCTTGGAAAACAGCCTTCCTTTTAGAAATCACTTCAGCTAGGATATCTGAATTACAGGCCCTTATGGCAGTGGAGTCTCCTCTTTTATGCGGACAGCATGTCACCCAGGACAAATCCATCCTTCATGCCCAAGGTGGTATCCTGTGTGGCTCTTAATCAGTCCATTCATTTGCCAACTTTCTTTCCCAAACCACAGAACAAGGGGGAAGTGGATTCTGCATTCATTGGATGTGCACAGACAACTTGGATTCTACTTGGACAGGACTAAATTTCAAAGAAAATCTGAACTGCTGATAGCATTTGCTGCAGGGGCAGAGGGGAAGGCCATTTCAAAACAATTTCTAAATGGTTAAGCCATTGCATTCATTTCTGCTATAAGCACCATGTAAAACCTATCCCCCAGGGGATCAGATCTTATTCCACCAGGGCTGCATCTACTTCTGCAGCCTTACTCAGAGGTGTCCCTACCAGGGATGTTCTAGAAGCTGCTACCTGGAGTTCAGTTCATACGTTCAACAAGCATCATCACTCTACAATTTTCTCTAAATCTAGAGATGGCTTTGCCACTGCTGTTTTGCAGGGCTTTATAGCTGGTTCTAATGCTATATAAATCCATCCTCCCAAACATAGCTTTGGGAATCTACCCAAATGTAATGACTGCAACATTGAAACACGAAGAACATAGTACAGTTGTGTATACTTAGCATAAATGTAGATGTTAGTGTATTCACTGTTGCAGTCCTGGTTACCCTCTCTCCAGCCCAGATTCTCTGCTTTTACCTATCCTTTTTGGATGTTCTTCGTGTTTCACTGTTGCATTCATTACATTTGGGTAATCTGGCAGGTTGCTCTGTCGGCCTGAATTCAAAAGTCTTTGGTCCTGCGTCGGTTGCAGTCTTCTCTTCCATGACGTCAGGTCATCAGGGGTATAAAACATGCAGCCGGCGCCATTTTCTTTAGTCTTTCTTGCCGCGCAGTGCCCGAAGCAGAAGCATTTAGCAAGTGCTGGTCGGCAGACTACTGAAATATTCGCGTTTGAGTTTCAGAACCCAAGTCTTCAATAAAGCTAAGTACCTCGTTGGGAAACTTTTTTCTTGCTTTTTATCGAAAAAGTTAATTGTATTACTTGGAAGCAAATACCTCATAAGGATTTCCTTTTATACTGTATTCCTTGCCTAGGCCCTGATCCCAATGTGCCTGGCTGTTTTCTACTAGATTTAACCAAAGCACTGTTGAGCGTCTGCATATTTTTGCATCTAAGTATTTTGGAAACATATTTAACTACCCAGAGATGTCGTCGGATAACAAATCCGACTACCGGAGTACATAAAAGACGCAAAGAAAAGGACAGAGAAAGGCCGTTGAGATCCAAAACCAACGAAAAAGCTTCTCCTAAGCCAGTCATCGGTACTCAGTGAGGCGCTTTCGCAGCCCCTGATATCCGCTACCTTTGAGCCGCAGGCCTCTACCAACACCCATGTGGAGTCCGGCATGCCGCAAGATACTCAAGGTATTGGACCGATGGATGCATTTCCCTCGGATGGGTCATGAGCTGCTGAGCAGGCACCGGCTTCTGATGGTGTATTCAGACCATGCCATTTTTATATCAAACCAACGAAAGCTGCAAAACCAAAGGCAAAAACACCTAAAACTAAAAAAAAACTGACACCTGAACCACGTGCACAGGCCTCTATGCCTAAAAAACAGATGATCAAAATGAATACAAACACAATTCCACGGCTACTGCAACCGGCAACTGAACAGCTGGGCAGCGTAGATGTAAAAGCACAGCCACAGGAACCAAAAAAGAACCAACCAAGAATACACTCCCAAAAATCACAGTTATTTAATGAAACGACTTAGCGCTTTCACCTTACAAGGCATCTTCAGACTAGAAGATGCCTTGTAAGGTGAAAGCGCTAAGTCGTTTCATTAAACAACTGTGATTTTGGGAGTGTATTCTTGGTTGGCTCTTTTTTGGTTCCTGTGGCTGTGCTTTTACGTCTACGCTGCCCAGCTGTTCAGTTGCCGGTGGCAGTAGCCGTGGAATTGTGTTTGTAGATCAAAATGGCTGAAGACCTTATTACCTTGATCAGGGGTACCCATCCCCCTCCAGATAAGAGGCCTAGGCAAGACACTGACTATGAATCTTCAGATCAAGTTTGTTTCTTCTGATCAGGAATTATCTTTACCTCCCTATGAGGATTCTGATGCTGAGGAGTCTGTTCCATCTGCATCTCCTCCTGAGGATTATTCATTTGGAGAAACCTTGCATACGTTGAGGGAGCATTTTCACTGGGAGAGTCAAGACTACTCAGTCAAAAAAGTGGCTCAGGGATTTCCTCCTCTCTCAGCACAAGCCTTTAGCCATTCCCCCTGTGTTAAACATTGTGGATGATGTTTTTTCGGAGTCGAGCCTGACCCCTGACACTTTACCTCTGGCTCCTAGTAAGCCAGACTGGTATTACAGGGTCCCTGCTGCTGATCCTGAAACTATTTCACAGGCCCAAAGGGAGTTAAGGCCTCTACAGCAAAAAAACCCCACCCCCTCTGACAACGATTCAAGGGCGCTGGACAGATGGGGGGGGGAAAGGTTTATACATCTGCAACCTTGGCAATTAGGGCCTTAAACTGTCAATTTCATATGCTTAAGTACCAACAACATGCGCGATTGCTGAAACAGAAAATGTTGATTTCAGAATGTGCAGAAAATAAGGAATTGCAGGAATTATTGCATGCAGCAGAACAAGTTGGAAAGCATACTTTGCAATGTGGTTTTGATTCTTTAGAGGCCTCCTGCAGGGCTGCAGTTACTGAATCTGTGATTAGGAGGCATGCCTGGTTAAAGGAACAAAATTTGCCTGATCATGTTAAAGCTAAATTGCTAGATGCACCCTTACAGCATGATTCTCTGTTTGGTATTAAGGCAGAAGAGGTTTTAAAGAAAATGGAAGACAAAGCTAAATCTATGCAAACTGTTAGATTTCTTACAAGTGCAGCCACCTAGATTCGGTAGATACTGGCCTACAAATAATTGGTCGTTTAATGTGTCAGAGCTCAAAGGGGCAAATCCAGACACCCTAAGGGTTCCAGGTACCAGGCTCGACTCATACAGGTCAAAGCAATGGGGCGCGTCCACCTCCAAATCTGGAGGAGATAAAGCGCAAACCTACAGAAAGCAATCCCAGTGACTTCCCTCTGTCTACACCAAGCACTTACCTTTTGGCAGCACCCATAGGGGGAAAATTAGCACTTATTGCTCAAAATTGGCAGTTAATAACCCAGGACAAGTGGGTACTGAACATCGTATCACAGGGATACAGATTCCATTTCCACACACTGCCAGTGACAAACGGTTGGCCAGACCTGCCAAAAAAAAAAAAAACCAATAGGCAGAGGCACAGAAACAGGTTACGTCCCTCATGGATATGGGGGCCATTCAGACAGCATCAGAACAGGAAAAAGGACAAGGTTTTACTCAAGACTGTTCTTGGTACACAGAAAGGACAAGACCTGGTGGCCAATACTGGATTTATCGATTATGAACACATACCTGGACATTCCAAAATTCAAAATGCTCACTTTGCAACAGTTTTGTCCCATGCTGGGCAAGAATGCTTCGCTGGTGACTTTAGACTTGAGGCATACCTGCTTGTCCCAATAAGACAGAAGATACCCCAGATTCAAGGCTGGCTTAATGCATTACCAATTCTCTGCACTGCCCTTTGGCTTATCTACTGCGCCCATGGTCTTTACAAAGTGCCTGGCACCAGTAATTGCATTTTGCAGACAAAGAAATATTCAGATATATCCTTAATTGGATGACTGTCTCATTCAAGCAGAGAGCAAGGACACTCTTCTACGACACCTGGCATTTGTGAAAAGGCTTCTAGCATGCCTAGGGTACATAATAAACTAAAATCACAACTGGTACCCTCTCAAAAGATAACATTCCTGGGTGCAAGCTTGCATACAACTGCCCAGATGGCTTGCCTCACGCCAGACAAAGGCAACGGACTACTTCAGACTGATGGCAACAAAAACCCAGTCTTCTGCAAGACAAATTCTGCAGGCTCTGAGCTTCATGGCATCCTGCATACTACTAATTCAGTAGGCAAGACTGCATATGAGGAAACTTCAATGGTACCTAAAATGTTTATGGAGCCAACATTCACACAGTCTGGAAACAATGATTCCTCTTATCCCCTGCCTGCAACAGGAGTTTCTATGATAGGCAAAGGCCTGTCACCAAAACATGGGATGGCCCTTCACTCTACCCCCTGCCAGCCAAACCTTAACAGACGCATCAGATTATGCCTGCGGGGCCACATGGCAGGAAGATGCATTCAGGGCATATGGGCACCAAATCAAATGATCTACATATCAACCAGAAAGAGATGCTAGCTGTTCAAAATGCCCCAGTAGCCTTCAAGGACTTACTGCATCCAGGGCAACTACTGATAAAGACGGACAACACCACAGTCATGTGGTATATAAACAAGCAAGGGGGCACACACATACCCCCTTTGCAGATTAGCCATGGCATTGTGGGACACAACTTTGACCTACCAAATAAATCTTCAAGCTCAATTCCTGCCAGGAAAACAGAACACTGACAGACGATTTAAGCAGAAACCTTATGGATCCTCACGAGTGGAAACTAAATCCACAAGTCTTCAGCATGATAAGAGAAATGGGGAAGCCCAGACATAGATCTATTTGCCTCTCCTCAAAATTATCAATTGAAAAGATTCTGCACAAGAACTTATCACAGACAAGCATGGAAAGTGGACGCCCTATCCTTCACTTGGAAAAACTTGTCAGTTTACGCCTTCCCTCCTCTGCCTCTTCTACCCAACGTACTCCTAAAAGTCAGACAAGAGAAGCCTAAAAGTCAGACAAGAGAAGCCAAAGATATTAATTGCCCCTGACTGGCCCTGCCAATACTAGTACCCAATCCTAAGGAACTTGTCTCAATTCCCAGCTTGGACTTTGCCTCAAAGACCACAACTACTGTCCCAGCAAAACAATCAGATCCTGCACAATCAACTACAGACTGAACCTGGTAGCATGGCTAATCATGTAATCATACGAACGACACCTCTCAGTAAAGCTGTGATGGATGTCATTTTGGAAGCCAGAAGGCCTAGTACTAGAAAATCTTATGCTGAGAAATGGAAGAGATTCTGTGCTTGGAATCGAGCACAAGGGACTGATGCAGCAGAACCACATATTCCTCAGACATTACAATACTTAACTGAGATGCTTGACAAATATATATATGTCTATATATATATATATATATATATATATATATATATATATATATATATATATTTAATATATAAAATATTGCTACCTTTTTGGGGGCACATGACATCGGGGGCAAGAAAAACTAATGAAAATGCCGCCAGCTGCATGTTTTCTACCCCTAACGACCTGACGTTATGGAAGAGAAGACAGCAACCGACGCAGGACCCAAGACTTTGGAGTTCAGGCCGACTGAGGTCCACCTGCCAGCAGATAACCCAAATGTAATGACTGCAACAGTGAATACACTCTAACATCTACATTTATGGTAAGGGTACACAACTGTACTTTTGACATGTCTTGTACTGTGTGTATTTGCATTTTGCTGGGGGTGTTTCACACCATGTAATTGCTTCCTATTTTGGGGGCACCTGACATCTGGGCAAGAAAAACTGATGTCTTGGCATTGGCTGCATGTTTTATACCCCTGATGACCTGACGTCATGGTAGAAGCGACAGCATGTGACACAGAAATCCCAAGACTCTGCTCTTGAGGCCGGCTGAGGGCTACCTGCAGGCAGATAACCCAAATGTGATGACTGCAACAGTGAATACACTCTAACATCTACATTTATGGTAAGTGTACATAATCGTACTTTATTGCTAATTGAATGTAAGCACTGATTGTCAAAAATATTAGTGTTTTATAAACATAAAAAGGTTGTATTGCCAATCAGTGGCAGAGTAACAAGTGCAGTATGTATGACAATTGTGCGATATGTTAAAGAAAAATGTTGAAGGTCATATGTACAGTGCACAAAAAAGGCTTGTCTTAGGATTTGACTGACAGCTTTCCTGTCATGGGATGGGAATAATTTCACTCTTGCATATCTGTGTAGCAAACCACTGCCAATATTGTCAGTGTGTGACAACAGCAATTGGTGGGTGAGAGTCATACAACGCTTCTGAATGAGAACTGTCATTTCCAAAAACTTCATTCAGCAAGGTCTCAGACCACGTGTTTCTTGGTCATAGCTAATTTACTCTAGAACTTGTGGTTCTTTGTAATTTTTGAATTGCATGTTTTACAGCCTTTACTGCTTTGTTGTACACCACTCCAGTTAATTCTTTAAAGTTAATAGAAAGTAGTGATGTCATCCAGTTCCTGGAAGTTTGAATGAAATTTGAGTGCAGCTGCCAGTAAACACCAGAGAGGTGTTTGGTCCTTTGAGATGAATTTAGGAAATGAAATATTTAGAAGTACTCATTGATGCCTTTCCTTGGATCATTGTTGCGGTATTACAGTCCTTGTGGGTTATCATGCCAAGAGTAACCTGACATTTGGCTGGGGTACCAAAGCTAAAAAAACTTTGTTGATGTATGACCACAACCCGTAGGCATAGCAGTACACAAGTAGACATGAGCATGGACTCAGACTACCTTGCCAGCAGTATAAATGCAGGAGCTTGGCTAACAGTCTATACTGCATTGTGTGCTGCTGCTACCAAAGCTTGATTATATAAAAGGCCCGCTGGGGAGCCTTTTCTTGTTTCTTGCTTATAAGATTTGTTCATGTCCTCTACGTGAGAGAAGTGAAACTGTGGAAGGCAGATTCCCTACAAAGACCTCCATTCTCCATTCTTGTTTTGCTTAGTGGTCGAACACGATTATGGTAACTTGCCAATAATTTGTTCCTGAAAGTCTTCGTACTAGGCTAGCTTCCTTTAATACTTGTCTGGCAGTGCCTCAGAGCTGCAAGGTCTTAGGGCAACCCATCCTTATCTTCCATAGGGATAGTGTCCCCTTAATTGCTAACCCTTTCTTTATGCATAAAATGATAAATGAGCTGTCTGAACCAAGCCATTCATTTACTAGCCTTTTTTCCTAACCCTCAAAACAGGGGTGAGAACTTTTCAGAACTTCTGACCAGCTCTGTCTCCTTACAGGAGAGTAAATCGTGAAGCCCTTTTCCAAGCAGACTGTCTTCAGATGCATTTCTAGGTCTATTTCCTTTTGTTACCTCTCATGAGAAAACTTGGCAGCGACTGCCAAGGCATATTTAACCAGAGAAGCCTCCTCCTCAGGTGTGTTCTTCAAAGGCATTGATTCCTGGTCCGTCTGAGAGGCCATCACCTTGGCCCTTGGTGCACACTTATACCAAGCATTACAGAGTAGATGTTTTTTCCTGATCTACGACTTCCTTCACTAGATCTGTTATTTTATGACTGATAAATGACACCCTTTACCCAGTTCTACCGCTTCTAAAATCTTTTAGCTTTGGGAATATCCCACAAGTATTGTAATACTGCAGTAGTGATATAAGGAAGGACATAGTACAAGTGTATAAGAATTTGCCTCAAAGAAGAGTAAATGTTCTAGTGATCACTGTTGAAGTATTACTTCCCTCCCACCTTTCCCCATCTTTACTGTGCCTTGTGGACCGAGGTGGACAGTTTGGGCCCACTCTTACTTGGACAGGTGTGTTATGATCTCACACTCTCAGGCCACCTTCAGGGATCCCCTGGGGTTGGGATAGGCTGGGGAATCCTACCTCATATGCCCACGTGTACCCCTGCACCTGCAGGCTGAGGTCATATGCCAGATGTAAGGAGCATAAAGGTCTTTTGGCTTTGGTATCCCAGCCGGATCTCAGGTTACCCTCAGCACTGCAACAATATTCAGTAGGACATCTGTTACGATAGTTAAAGTACTGATTCTTGCGTCTTCCTGCCATGCAGAAGCCTGTGACTGGCCGGATTTCTGTAGTTTAGATCAACCCTAGCCGATGGATGTCTGAGGATCAGCGTCTGGACATCTGGGTAAAAGTAGGTCATCTGACTCTATCTTCAGTTCTTTCTAGCTGTACAGACGTATGTGCTTCAGTGTATACAGCACACTTGCCGTCGGTCAGGTGGCTAATTGTCTCTGCTTCAGTCAGATAAGTACCTTGTTGGGAAATTTCCTCTTCTAATTTAATGTTTGAGAAGGCTAAAAACTGAATTGTGGAAAGCAAATCCTGCATAAAGATTTCTACTCACTGGTGGCTCTTGTTTGGGGCTTCAACACAACATCATGAATTGTCCTGATTGTATAAAGTTCCAGGTGAAGACCCTTGTACATTGAAGCCCTAGCCACTCATATGGAGTCTTTCATTTCCCTCCGTCTTCGCAACCCCCAGCTTCCACCAGTGTTGTTCTCCCGCAAAAAATGCAAAGACAAAAACATTCAGACAGCCAGGATACCTCTAGTGTCTTAGCTGTCCACTACCAAGTCTACAGACCACTTGATTTAGCTGCCTTCACAGCTGCCTGTTTCAGTGACTTCTAAGTCTGACCCCTTGGGAGGCTGCCATGGTTCCAAGCCTACTGCTACTTCTACAATATATTCTGAGCCTGAGGTTGGTCTGCAGGCTGCAGCTTATGACGTTCATGTTCCGGGTACAGAGAGAGACAACATAACTTCCTTAGCCTTGGAAACCCAGGCTGACATTGCAGTCGACCTACCTGCGTCTTCTGGTTAATTTGAAAATGTGGACTCCTAAACCAAAAAATTGTCAGCCTTCCCTTCCACCTTCTCAGCCCTCTTGTCAGCTCAGACCGAAACCCAAGAAAATTGACCAAGAGCTTATGGCCTTCATGAATTCTGGGGAATCCAGCTGCACCTAGGACCACTACCTTTGAAGCCTCCCCATTCAAGAGTTCTAGGGAGATGGCCTTTCAAAAAGATTCGCAATCATTGGCCTCTGAAGACAGAGGAGTTACCCTCCTGAGCAATGTCCAACCCAACCTCATCTGCATTCAGACTCTGATTTTACCCTGTTATCTCTCTCCCCCTCTTTTGGGATACCCTTCATAAAATTAGGGATGCTTTTAATAGGAAAAGCAGCAGTTATTTCAAGGTTAGGCTTCCAACAGGGAGTTGATCAGTTTACCTTCACCTAGACCACTAGCTTTACTCCAATAAATTGTCAGGGTTTTTCTATTGGTTTTTCCTCAAGTGTTTGGTATTGCCTTGTATAGATGCAGACACCTTGAACTGACATATTTTTCTTGTTAAAGCACCATTGAAATTTCACCAGTACCTAATTGCACACAGCACATCTAGCAGTGACGAGCACTTCCCCCAGAGTTGCAAAATTGGATACTCCTGGCATTACTGTAGAAGGCTGGAGTGAGAATATAATAAGTAAAAAGGGGTCTCTTGCCATATATATGAACTTTTCCACTATCTCCATTACCATTTTGGTGAATATGGGCATCCTGAGGCAGTGGAGAAATTGGCTAATGTTTTCTAGCAACCAGTTAATTCTCTAATATGGTATGTGAGCGATGTATTTACACTGTCACTGGAGATGCTGTCATATAAAAGCACTCCTAATGTCAGTAAGGTTGTCAGGGGTAGACAGACTGCACTTAACTTGTATAATTCAAAACAGACAGACCCACATATGCTGAGGCACTTAAATGTAACCTTCATAAACACCAAATGCCTCCTTGATCAAGTGCGCACAACAAATACCCTCAGCAGCCCTGTATGCCCTGATCTGATGTAGTCAGTCCATTTATCCTTGACCTGTTGAACTCTGTTCTGAGCCTCAGAACTGGCTCCGCCATTACAACAGCTTGCGTGAACCAAAAACTCCTGAGCAAAGTTCCTACCCAGAATGCCTCTCACTAAGTTACCTGTGATCTCATTTGCCGCTCTTCTCATGAAGATGCATCATCCGAACTCTCCTTGAGCCAAGTAAAAATGTATTCCTTATACTGCTATTTCAAATTTTCTGAAGTCCCCTTTTTCTCTTACCCTGTTAGCTTACCTATCTTTTTTTCTAGGAGTCTCACAATCTTTACCACTTTGAGTGAGTGTACTATCCTTTTCTTCCTCCTTACAGTGTGGTATATGTCCTACCATTACTGGTAGTGCGGTTTCTTCTATTTCTGGTAGTTTTGGGCTTACCATGGTTGGTAGCCCTTCTGTCCTCTCTCTGTGCATGTTTATTTGTGTGTGGTTTTTAGCACGAGTGTTTCTGCCGTTGATCTTTCCATTCAACATGGGAGATGAGAGCAAGGGAATGACTGATTTCAAACATTGTTCTGGTTGTGGCAGAAAAATGCCAGTTTCAGATGGGCATGCTTGTGTTTATTGCTTGGGCCCAGAGCACTTGGACCAACAGTGTGATATCTGTCAGGCTTTTAGACACCGGCCCTAGTAGAGAGGAAAAATAAATGTGTACTGAAAGGTTTAATTCCATTTGGAGAAGCCTTGTCCATTCAAATCACAGGTCTTTTCCATCATTTTCTTCAAAAACTGAGTATACTGAAAAGCGAAGTCTCTCCGTGCCAGCATCTCCTTCTCCAACTCATAAGAAATTAAAGCCTTCAGCTCCCGCAGCTTCTGCAGAACCAAAGGTGGATACCAGAAAACATAAGTAATAGTCTCCTCTGATCTGGTAGTAGTAACTACTGCTGCACCTCAAGTTGTGGTACTGTCCACCATAGCACCAATATGACCTCCCAGTCCTCTGTGCGGGTTACAGTGCTGACAATATTTTTGGAACCAGTTCTCCCTGGCGCCTATAGCCCAGGAGCCATGGCTTCTTTTGGTTCCTAGAACCAGGTATTCGCCTTCAGTAGACCCCTTTGTGGGGCAGCTGCCAAGTCCCTTTTCAGAGAGGCTAGAATTTCTTTCAACTGTTTCAGTACATTCCTCTAGGAGTGTGACAGAAGTAGGTGGTGTGAGATTGGTGGATCAGCTCCTTGTGGCGAAGGGTCTTTCCACTTCTTCCCAGGCTTCACTCCCTTTTCTCCAAGGACTCCACCAGACATTTCTCCTTAAACCACTATGGCTTTTGAGACCTCTGCTGCAATTTGTCCGACTGTCCTGGTCCCGACAGCTCTCTTGTCTTCGGTCCCAATCTCTGCCCTCAGTTGCTCTTTCTTTGGAGTCATTGTTCCACGATGCCGTTTGTGGGCTCTTTTTCTACTTTGAACTTGAAGGCTGTTTCCTCAGAGTGGGATGGGACCACAGTTCTGAGGTTGTCGTTCCTGGTTCTGGGCTCCCATCCCTCTTCAGGGGACCTGCCTTTCAAGTTTTATGTAGAGGGCCTTGGCCTCTGCAGGCTGTGAGCTAGTTTCTACCCCACTTCCTGGGGTCCCTTCTGGTCCAGAGCTTTCACCAACCTCCACACTAGGACAGCGATTACTGAAGCAGCAGAACACCCCTGTACAGGGCCCCACCTCTTCCAATTCCTCCACAGAAGCTCCCATTGAGGAGGTGCTCTGAAGAAGTTGTAAGAGGAAACACCTTGATTCCCTGGAGAAATTTGTCACAAGACATGGACTTCGATGACTGTGAGGGTTCCCCCAGGGCATTCTTGAAATATTAAAACAGAGGGGTGGCTGGAAGTCCCAAGACCCATTCTCAGAGGAGTCTGTGTACCTGCAAGCCTTCGGTGCTCACCCATCTACCTTTTGGGTGATCCCTGCTAGCCTCATAAAACTGATTGCCCAGTGGGCATAGACAGCCCCTGACTCCGTAGAGCCAATCCCCAAGAGACCAGATAAAATAATTTCATCTCCAGAGGACCATAAACATTGGGCCAAAGGTTTAGTAGTGGTTGCGGCAGCCACCAAGAAAGAACTAGAACAAGAAAGTTCCACTTCATCTCCTTAACTGGGGGGATCTAGAGTGATGGGCAGATTTGGGAAGTGGGTCTACGCTTCAGTCTTTGCTTTGCGGTCGTTTGACTTAATGGCACATTTCACTAGGCTTCAGAGGGATCTGATCAAGGAGCTGTCTGATACCCTCACAGGAGATGTTTAATGAGATACATAACGTAGCCTCCTAGCTTGCCACCCTGGAGTCCATTTCTAACTCGTCCATGAGGTTTATTGCACATGCAGCCGAGGGGATGGCTAAGGTGCCGGTTTCAGGCATAGCTATAAGGAGGCATGCCTGAATGCACATGTGAGTTTGCAGAGCTAGTCAAGTCTCCGTTCATTAGTGCTCCGTTTGACAGGTCTTCCCTTTTTTCCCCCCAAAGTGAAAAGATACATTAGCCAGGTGCGAAAAGGATGGAAAAACCCTGTCTGCTGTGGGCTTACATTTTTCTGTTTCCCAGCACTCCTGTTTCAGGAACCAGAGAAGCATGAAAGTGTGGTTCAAGACGACCCAAGGGCCTTTCCAGGACACGTGGTAAAGACTCCCCTTGGGCAAGGGGGGGGGGTGCTATAATGGACCACGCGACAGAGGTGGCCCGCAAAAGCAGGGTTCCAGAGATTCCTTCTCTGGGGAAATTCTTCTAGCGTTCCTCAAAGGGTGCCAAGTTGCTTGCTCCTGGAGGCGGTCAGGGGAAGACTATCCTTGCACCCACTAGCTTGGCAAAAGATAACCACAGATGCTTGGGTGCTAAGGGTCATTATCAGGGGTTACTATATTCCTTTTGACCTTATCCCAAAACTAGGAAGAAGGATCCCTGGTGTTCCACCCAGTTAGAGGGATCAGACAGCTCTGGAAGTTCAAAAGCTGCTTGAAAAGTTATCCAAGAAGGCCCACCAGACCAGATATGATCTGAACTCTACTCTGGATTCATTTTGGTGCCAAAAAAAGAGGACTGGAGACCAATTTTGGATCTCAGCGTTCTGAATAAGTTTGTTCAACAGAAAATTCTAGTTGGTCACAGTTCAGTCTATTCTTCCCTTTGTAGGAAAAGATGATTTGATGTGCTCTGTAGACCTCCAGGATGGGTATTACCACATAAAAATGGACGAATGCTCCAGGAGGTTCCTCTGTTTGCTGCTGGGAGCAGGTCATTATCAGTTCCTAGCTCTGCCCTTCATCTCAACAAAGACCCCTGGGTGTTCACCAAATGTATGGCAGCTCACCGGAGAGTGCACAGTGTGTTTCTATATTTGGACATCTGGCTCCTTATCACTCGCACCAGGCATCTACTCGAACAGATGAGAGATTTCACCCAAAGCATTTGCTGTCTAGTTGTAATGGTGAATCTGGCCAAATCTCAGCTAAGCCCAGCAATTAGAATTCATAGGAACCTGCGTGAATACAACCTCTTGCATAGCCTCCCTTCCTATTCACAAACTGCAGACAATAAGATCACAGGTAGTCATTTTCTCCAATGACAGTGTTCTTGCTTTACTAGTTCTACAGGATCTGGGATCTATTGTGGCTGCTTCTATTTTATTCCCACCAGCAAGGTTCCACATGAGAATCCTGTAGTGGCTTCTATCCTCCCAGTGGTCTTATTCTCACTCACCCTCTGCCTCACCTTATCTGAATTACCAGTCATTGCAAGAAAGATTTATCCTTTTGTATGGAATCAAAATTCTTTTGGGCTGACCATTTTTCTTTTCATCCCCAGGCTATAGTGATGACAGATGCCTCCCAGATTGGGGGGGGGGGTTCAGGGAAGGCATGTCCAAGGCACTTGGTCCCTAGTAGAGGCTAAACTGCATGCCATTGTTCTGGAACTGAGGGCAGTGCTGTTAGTGTTGAAAGCCTTTCAAACTGTCCTCCCTGTAAGAACGTTTGCAATTCAGACAACAAGTCAGTAGTCTGGTACATCAACAGGTAAGGAGGAACCAAGTCTATACCCCCTTTGTTGAGAAGCCCTCAGTGTGTGGCAAAGGGCAATATCTTCAAACTGCTTTCTGGTAGTAATGCACATCCTGGGAAGTTTGAACGTGATAGACAAATTGAGCAGATGCACCCTCCTGCCTCACTAGTGGTCTCAATTCCAGAGTGGCGAAGGAAATTTTCTGTCATTGGGACCAGCCTTGTGACCTTTTGCATCCCCCCAGAAGAACAAGTGCAGCACCTGCTTTGCCCTAATCCCTGATAGATGCTCACATTCGTGACTGACCCTTGGGGCTACTCTATTTCCCCCGTTCCTCTAATATCCCTTTTTTGAAGGCCATAAGGCTGAAGAGCAAAGTGATTCTCATTGACCCATTTTGGACTCTGCGAGTCTGGTTTCCCTTTCTGCCTCATCTACTTTAGTGTCCATGGACTCTGGACCCAGATCCAGGTCTCCTGTCTCATCCTCGGGGACTAGTTCATCCCAGCCTGAAAAACCTCAAGCTTACAGCTTGGTGCTCCAGTTCCATTGATTGCTAGGTGAAGTAATTATCTTCCCCAGTTCAAAACATTTTGTCAGCTTCCCATAAACCTTCCACAAGGAGAGACTACCTCAGTAAATGGAAAAGATTTTCTATATGGGCACACTTAACGAACTTGATCCTTTCTCTGCACCAGTTGAAGAGGTTTTGCATTTTTTGTCTACACTCTTCGAATAAGGAGCTACTGCTTTTACCATCAGAGTTCAACTTGCTGCTATTTCTAATTTCCATAACGGTTTTGAAGGGCAATTCTTAATTTCTCATTGGCTGTGCAAGGCCTTTCTAAAGGAACATTAAGATTAAACTCTCCTTATAGGGAACCCCTCGTCCCCTGGGATCTTACTATGGTTTTGCGGTCCTTGGTCCAGTCCCCCTTTGAGCCGGCGGCTACCTGTGATTTGAAATCTCTTTCATGGAAGACCATTTTCTTAATAGCTGTTGCATCCGGAGGATTTCAGTGATTCATGCATTATCTTTAAAACCTCCATATGTGATTTTTTTATGAAGAGGAGGGTATTGGTGAGAACCAATCCATCCTTTCTTCCAAAGGTCATTCTGAGACTAACATTAATCAGTCCGCTGAATTTGCCAGTGTTCTTCCCTGATTTTTCCAGCAAGGAAGAATACTGCTTACACTTATTGGATGTCCACAGAATTGTATTTTTATCTCAACAGAAGTAAATATTTCAGAAAGTCTGATAAGTTGTTACCTTTTCATGTCCTTCCATGGGTGAATCAGTTTCTAAGTAGTTAAAGAATGTATTGCCTTTCTCTACAACAGGAAAATTCTCAAATTGGCAGCCGCAGTTAAGCGCACACTGCAGGAGATGTCCTTCAAGGATGCATCTGCAGTCATCACATATGGGTTGTCCTGCCTCAGGCAGCCCTTCGGTCGGCCGGATTCCAAAGTCTGGGTCCGGCGTCAGCTGATGTTGCCCTTTCCCCGACGTCACAGCGCCTGGGGTATAAAAGCGTCAGCCGACGCCATCTTCCTCAGTCTTTCTTGCCGCGTGGTCCCCGAAGCAGAAGCAGTTCGCAAGTGCCGGTCGGCCAGCTCCTGTAAATTCGCTATCCGAAGACTTCAAAAGCTAAGTACCCCGATGGGGACTCTTTCTTGCCTCAGCCGATGTCAGAAAAAGTTAATTGTTTAACTTGTGGGAAACAAATACCTCATAAGGATTTCCACTCTTATTGTCTTCCCTGCTTAGGCCCAGACCACGACGTCTCTGCCTGTTCAGCCTGCGCTTCCTTCAACCGACGCACTCAGACGTCGGTCGGAGTTTGCAGAAGAGTTTTTTGGGGATAGTTTTGCTTACAAAATGCCGTCGGAAACCCCAACATCACATTTAATTAAAAAACGGAAAGACAAGGACCGACACACGCGGACCGCGGTTTCGGCTGAAACCGCGGCTAGGCCTACAGCGAGTGTTTCGGTCTCGGCTGATACAGAGTCCTTGGAACTTCTGAACCCTGAAATAATTCAACAGACAGCCTCGGCCCCGGAGGCTTCTACCGAGTCGGTTACAGAATTGCCTTCTGAAACTGGTGTATTGGAATCCTCGGACACCATACCTTTAGACAAAGCTACACCAGCACATGGTGCAGCCAGGCCTCCTGCATCCATGTCTATTAAGGCCTTCACCAGGGCTAAAGCTGCAAAACACACTAAAGCCATGTCTCCCAGAGTTATTACTCAGGGTCCTTCTAGTTCACAGATTCTATCCTTAGCAGAGGACCTTATCTCCTTAATTAGGGGCTCTCAGCCTCATCTGGACAGAGGCTCCCAACCCACTCTAGACAAAAGGCCCAGGATGGATCCTCCTGATCCCTTTTCCTCAGAGGAGGCCTCTGTTGGCTCGGCTCACTCAGACTACCAGGAGGAGGCTTATTCGGCCTACAAGGATTCGGATACAGAGGAATCTTTTCCCTCTGCCTCCCCTCCTGAAGAGCTTTCCTTTGGGGAGACCCTTCACACTATGCGAGAGCATTTCAAATGGCAGGGCCAGGAATATTCTGATTCCAGGAAAAGACTAAGAACTTTTCTTCATTTATCTCAGCATAGACCTTTGGCTATTCCTCCTGTTTTAAATGTGATTGTTGATGTATATTCTGACTCTAGTATGACTCCCGACACTCTGCCTCCGGCCCCTGTTAAGCCCGATAGGTATTACAGGTTCCTGGGCACACACAATTTCCTTGATAAGGCCCACTCTGCTGACCCTGAAACTATTTCACAGGGCCCTAAAGGGGTTGCAGCTGTTACTACTAAAAACCCACTCCCCTCTGCAAAGGAGTCTAGGGCATTAGAGAGATGGGGTAAAAAAGTGTATACTACTGCCACTCTTGCTATGAGGGCATTAAATTGTCTATTTCACATGATACAATATCAAGAGTATTTGTTAGAAGAAATGCATAAGAAATTGTCTTCTTCTAAACCCCTTGACCGTAAATCCCTTCAGGATCTGGTACATAACTCCCAGCAGGTTAGCAGCCATTTCTTGCAGTGTGGTTATGATGCATTGGAAGCTTCATGTAGGTCAGCAATGACAGGTGTTGTCATACGCAGGCATGCTTGGCTGAAGGAACAATCTCTGCCAGAACATATTAAATCTAAGCTTTTGGATGCTCCATTGGAAAAGCAAAAGTTATTTGGTTCCACTGCTCAAGACGTCTTAAATTTGAAGAAAAGGCAAAATCTGTTCAAACAGTTGAGGATTTTCTTCAAGTCCAACCGCCTAGATTTAGCAGAAACTGGCCTTCCAAGAAATGGTCCTTTCCGGACACAGAAAGATTTCAAAGGGGCAGGAACAGGCGTGCCAGAGGTAGAGGGCAAGCTAGGGGCTCCTACAGAGGCCGTCAATGGCAACCTCCAATCCAGACAGGCAGTTCAGGACCTGCAACTGCTGCACAAGGACAAACTCAATGACTTTGCTTGGACTCCGCCAACCAGGGCTCAATTAGAAGCACCTTTGGGCGGAAAGCTTTCTTTATTCTCAAGAAATTGGCACAGCATTACAATAGACAAATGGACACTCCAAATAATAGACAACGGATATAGGTTCCATTTCCACACATTGCCAAAAAGAAAAGGCATGCCAGGTCTGCCACCAAATCAAAGGGCAGAGGCTTTGAAACAAATCTCAAATTTACTAAAAATGAAAGCCATATAAAAAGTTCCTATTTCAGAACAAGGCCAAGGATTTTACTCCAGGCTATTCCTTGTTCCAAGAAAAGAGCATCAATGGAGACCAATTCTCGACTTGTCTGTACTGAATACTTATCTCATTGTGCCAAAATTCAAAATGCTGACTCTACAGCAACTCCTTCCCATGCTGGGCAAGGGGTCTTGGCTGGTTACTATAGACCTCAAGGAGGCATACCTGCATGTCCCTTTCAGACATAGTTGCAGAAGATACCTCAGATTTCTTGCAGGGTCAGAGCATTATCAATTTTCAGCATTGCCCTTTGGCTTATCCACTGCGCCCAGAGTATTCACGAAATGCCTGGCATCAGTAATAGCTCACTGCAGACTCCAGGGGATTCAAATCTACCCATATCTGGACGACTGCCTTATACAAGCAGACAACCAACAAACTTTGATAAATGACTTAAATTATGCCATCAATCTTCTGCAGGCCTTGGGATATACAGTCAACATGCACAAATCAAGACTTGTTCCATCCCAAAGAATAACCTTTCTGGGTGCAGATCTAGATACAACCACCCAAATGGCTTATCTCACAGAAGAAAAACAGTCAACTACCGGATTACTTCAAGAATCTGACAAGACGAACCCAACTGACTGCAAGGAAAATCCTGCAGGCCCTGAGTTACATGGCATCCTGTATTCTTTTGATTCCACAAGCAAGGCTACATATGAGAAAGCTACAGTGGTACCTAAGGAGTTTATGGACTCAGCACAGTCACAGTTTGGAAACTTTAATCCCACTCATTCCATGCCTTCACAAGGAATTTCTGTGGTGGGCTCAGGCCAGCCAGTCCAACAGAGGGTTGCCCTTCACAAAGCCAAAAACCTCCCAAACTATTACAACAGACGCTTCAGACCTAGGTTGGGGAGCACACATGGAGGGCAGAGGTATCCAAGGACAGTGGTCACGAAAGGAGCTACGCATGCACATAAATCAAAAAGAAATGCTAGCAGTGATGCATGCAATCAAGGCCTTCTAACTATTTCTGCATCAAGGCCATCTACTAAGGACAGACAACACCACAGTTATGTGGTACATAAACAAGGAGGTACCCATTCTTACCCTCTTTGCAGACTGGCAATGAATCTATGGGATCTTTCCTTGAAACTCAATATTACAGCTACAAGCTCAGTTTGTGCCAGGAAAGGACAATACACTGGCGGACAGCCTAAGCAGAAATATCATGGATGCACACGAATGGATGTTGCACCCAGACATTTTTCAACTGATAACACAATCTTGGGGGAGCCTGGACATAGATCTGTTTGCATCCCCCCCACAATCAACTGAAGAAATTCTACTCAAGGACATACCCACAAGCGTGGAATGTGGACGCCCTCTTTCAGCTGGAGAAAACTGACAGTGTATGCATTTCCTCCTATTCCATTAATGACCAAGGTGTTACTGAAGATCAGGGCAGAGCAGCCAAAAGTGATTCTGATGGCTCCGGACTGGCCAAGACAGCACTGGTACCCACAGGTAAGGAGCATGTCACGTACGAAACCATGGCCCCCACCTCTATGGCCACTTCTACTGACAGTACAGATGCAAAACTCTACATGCCAACCTGAAAACATTGCAGCTAACAGCTTGAAGAATACCTTGACTCCTCCTCAGGATAAGCTATCCCAGAGAGTGAAGAATATTATTATGGAAGCTCGCCGCCCTTCCACAAGGAAGACATATTCAGCAAAATGGAAAAGATTTCTCATCTGGAACACCACAAAGGGCCTAGATGTGACAATGATGAACATGGCACATATCCTGGAATATTTGGCAGAAATGTTCCACAATGGACTGTCTTACTCTTCCATTAAGATTCATGCTTCAGCAATTTCAGCAGAGTACAATACTGATCTGCCTGTTTTTTCTCATCCTCTCCTAAGACTGTTTCTAAGAGGAATTAAAAACATCAAACCTCCTAGGAAACCACCTCTACCTGCATGGGATCTCAACTGCGTGTTGGAAAAACTAACACTGCCTCCATTTGAACCAGCAGCATCCGCAGATCTACAGTACCTTTCATGGAAGACTGCTTTCCTTCTGGCAATAACCTCAGCAAGAAGGGTCTCGGAATTGCAGGCCCTGATGGCAGTTCAGCCATTCATTATTTTTCACAAGGACAGAGTTTCATTAAGAACTAATCCTACTTTTATGCCAAAGGTGGTATCCAGGGTTTCATTGAATCAAGCCATTCACTTATCTACCTTCTTCCCAAATCCACAAAACAAAGGGGAGAAACTACTGCACACCCTGGACATTCACAGACAGTTGCGCTACTAGGACAGAACTAAAGGTTTCAGGAAAACTGACCAGCTGCTAGTAGCATATGCTGCTGGTACTCAAGGAAAAGCAATTTCCAAACAGACCATTTCAAAATGGATAGGAAATTGCATCCGCTTTTGTTACTCATTTCATGGCAAGACTGTACCAGCTAACATTAGACCTCATTCTACGAGAGCCACAGCCACCTCCACAGCCTTCTTAAGAGGGGTGGCTACAAAAGACATTTTAGAAGCTGCCACATGGAGCTCCGTGCATACATTTGCCAAGCATTACAATTTACCTTTATATTCCAGATCCAGAGCAGGCTTTGCTACGGCTGTCCTGCAGGGTATCTTAGCTATACCATCCTTTTCCTAGTACCTCCATCCCCAGATTGGCTATGGTATTCTACCCATATGTGATGATTGCAGATGCATCCTTGAAGGACATAGTACAGTTTTGTACCTACCATAAATGTAGATGTCCGATACGTATGCATCTGCAGTCAGGTTTACCTTCCCTCCTTCCCCTCTGTGGTATTCCTAGGGTGCTTACCTCTCTATTAGCTAGCTGGGGGGGATCTATTATGGTGTATTTGTTTTATTACATGTATATATGTATATATATATATATATATAGATATAGATATAGATATATATTTTTTTTTTGCAAATGTTTGGATTTTTTATTGCATTTTTCCAAATTTAGCCTTCCTAGAGGGCACCTGGCATCTGGGGCAAGAAAAACTGAGGAAGATGGCGTCTGCTGACGATTTTATACCCCAGGCGCTGTGACGTCGGGGAAAGGGCGACATCAGCCGACGCCGGACCCAGACTTTGTAATCCGACCGACCGAAGGGCTGCCTGAGGCAGGACAACCCATATGTGATGACTGCAGATGCATACCTATCGGACATCTACATTTATGGTAGGTACCAAACTGTACTTTATTGCCACGTCTGCCCCTTTTCACTCCAAGGCTTCCATGGATAACCATGTGCAGCTGCAACATGGGATTCTCCACATACCTTTATTACTCATTACAAAGTGGATCTCCAGGGTAAGTGTGTCATTTGGTTCTATAGTGCTCTGGAAAATCCTTCCATAAGGTCTCCCAAGATGCAAGGTAGCTGGGGACTCTGTCCCATAGGTCAAGGATAAGTGAGGATTGACATCCGGTAAGTTATGTACTCACCATAACGTTTCATCTCTGTTGTCGATCTTCATTTATCCTTGACATCCCACCCTCCTTCCCCCTCCTTCAGACTCCTTTGAGAAATGGGCCTTAGTCTTGGCTGTTTCCTCATGTATAACCCTTGGACGTAGCCTCTTCAGTGGTCATATTACCTTTTCCTAGGCTTTCGTTATAGCTGCAAACTATGATCTGAGGTAAATTAGAGAGAGGCATCCTAGGTGGGAACTTGGCTCAGGAGTTTTTGGTTTATGCAAGCTGTTGTAACAGCCGAGCCAGTTCTGAAACTCAGAACAGAGTCCCGTAGGTCAAGGTTAAATGATCGACAACACAAAACGTTATGGTGAGTTCATAATTTATTTTCAAAAACACATCACCAGATGCAGCCACAACTCATGGAGCCTCTACTTTGGAGTCCATAAAGCAGGCCACCACACAGTTCAACATTCTGGTCATTGGAGATTCCATTGTGAGAGACACTGATGCACACTGATATCCTTGTCACCAGGCTGAGTAAGGAATAGTGAGTTGCTTGTCGAGGGCCAGGATCCACCACATTATGCATGCACTCGGGTCATTGGACCACAAGTACCAGTAAATGTATTCATAGTTCATGAGGGTGTAAATGACCTGAGAATTACTTCCTTGGACTATATGAAGAGACACATCTTGGAGCTCTCAGAATGCGGCAGGCTATGAACCTGGCATTGAGCCGCATTTTACCTTCAAGGGTGATGCCACAATACAAACAAGAGACTTATTTTAACAATTAGCTTAGTTTCTGGTGCCATGCTAAGGGGTGCAATATTCGTTAGCAAGGAAAGAGATGATTAACAGACTACACTGCTTTGCAAAGCGTGGCCTGCTCCTCTCCCCTCCAGACTTTTGAATATTACCTTTAACATTATCCTCCCCATTAGTACATTTTTAGGCAATGCTAAACTAAAAGCATTTCCAACATGGCAAATCAAAACCAAGAAAATGTAAGGATGGTACTGCTCAGTGCTAGGAGTCCAAACAAAATAACTCCACTCCTTAGAAGCGGTCTTCATCCTAGAGAATGTTGATAGCTGTGTGGTCACTGAGACGTGGTTTATAGCCGAGGAGAGCACACTGCCAGTGCAAGGCTGTTATGCTTTCCACCCATTTAGACTAGTTATTACACAGAGACTTAAGGTAGAGATGTCTCGAGTTATATCAGAGATAAATATACCTCAAGGCTGATCAAACAGGACAGTGCACTTGAGCTTCTACACTTTAAAGTCTCACAGGCAAAATCCCATATCACTTCCTTGCAAGAGCTGGGCCTCCCTCTATAATTCAGGAAACCCCATACCATGTATTTAAACTTACTGGAAACTCATGCCATCCAACCATATACCATATTCATGGGTAACTAGACTTGCTCCACAATTAACTGGGAATCATTTAAGGCACCAAACATACAGGCACAGTGATTCCTGGATTTTGTAAACACACACTCCCTGGACCAGATTCAGTGCTCCAACCAGGGGTGCAAGATCTAGGACTCACTATTATGGGAGAGTACCCCCCCCCCCCCCCCAAGTGTAATGTAGTCTCTGGTAAGGTCAGACCACAAAATGGCCTCCTTTGAAATCAAAGTAAATCTTTGAAACCCAGCTAACCGTGGAATAGTCAGGAACTATTGTCAAGCTAACTTCATACTGTTACGTGATTAGCCTGGCAAAATTTCAAGCCCTCATACGACTTGAGAACACTGCTGCCTAAGTGGAACTGTTTATAGAAACCAAATACAAGCATGTTAATAGCTGCATAGAGGCAGCTGTACCCACCAGGAAGAAGTGCAGAACTAACTAAAAAAAACAAGGCAGCCTGGTGGAATCACAGTATTAAGCTGTATAAACGAAGAAGGAAAAAAAATCATACCAAAATGAGGTGCAGCACCAAGCAGAATAAAAACTGTCAAACTAAACAACAAACCTTGAGGACAAATAGTCTGCCAAAGAAAATTTGAGCTACATTTGGCTTCCCAGACCAAAAACAACCACAAGGCATTCTTTAGCTATGTATACGACCTCTAAGGTGTAGTGCACATTTGTGTTCAGAGCTCATTATTGAGTCACCTGTGCTGAGCCAGAAGATGCAGCAAACCTACTGGCTTAAAATTCAGCTCCAACTTTACCCCCCCCCCAACCTTTCCTTGGGAAATACAATCAAATACACCTCCCCCTGCTATCACCAAGGAACAGTTCCTTAATGTTCTCTCTGAGGCCAAGAACGCTGCATCAATGGGCTTAGACAATATCCCAGGTTGTTTTCCAAGTAGCATGAAACATAACCTATCAGGCCCTCTGTAATTGCTGTTTAACTGTAGCCTTCAAAAACAGGCTTTGTGCCTCATGAATGGAGAACATCAACAGTTATCCCTCTGCACAGAGGTGGCCCAGCTACAGACCCACTAGTCTCCTATGCAAATCCATGGAATTGTAGAAATGATCAGTAATGACATAGGACACTTCCATACAGTGGACCCAACCCAGTTTGGTTTCATCAAAGACAGGTCATGCCTACTTAAGCTGGTGGGCTTGTTTGAGAAGGTCGCTAAAGCAATGAATGAAGGCAGAATGGTTCACAATGCCTACCTTGACCTGGCCAAGTCATTTGACATACTTTACTTAGGCATTGTAGACATAGTCAAGAGGTTGGGTACAAACCCTTGTCACCTGCTGGATAGCCAGCTGGCTCACAGACAGGGCCCAGAAAGTTAGAATTTGAGTCCAGCTCTACAAAAGGCCATTCAGAAGTGGAGTCCCTCTGGGATCAGTCCTGGGACTGCTTTTTGGCATTTACTTCTGTGAAGTCAAGGCCAGTGTGTGTCCTCTGGCTGACTAAATTTGCAGATGATTGCACATTAAGAGCTGTCATTGAACCTCCCAATGACAAATATTCTCCAGGAAGGGCTGACACTGCCAAATAAGTGGTGGCAGAACCAAGGACTAAAACTAATGCCAAGATTTGCATAATAGTATCTTCCTGAAAGTCCTCCATCCATGTAAGTATATTGGCAACACACCCTTAGTTGGGGAAAGGTTATCTAGCCTTTGACCATGTGTCTACAGTAGTGAAAACAATCATTGTATTGTGCAACTTGTAAAGGTATGGCATTGTCCAAGGAAGTTGTTGCTCCACTGTATTTGGCACTCATTAAACCTATCATTGAGTACAGAGCCCTCCTTGGTTTGTACCTACCAGGCATATCCAGCAATAGTAATATCCACAGAGGTTCCTCACTAAAAGAATACAGAATGCAAGTATCCTGTCCTATGCATACTGCCTCAAGGCCCTATCCCCTGTATTCTGTTTTCTATAGGCTGTTGAGGGGAGATCTATGCTTGGCATACAGGGCATTGTCTGACCCTTCTTTGGATCTCCTGCATATCTGCAAAACACAGCACCAGAATTACTCAATATACTATTAATATGCTGCAGTATTCATCACATATGGGGGTTCCCGTATGGCTAACTAGTATGTATGACCAGTATAGAAAAGTCTGCATACTGCTGCTAGGTACGTGCGACACTGCTCATGCTGTCACATATGTCTGTCATAAAAGGGAAGTTTGGTATAAAACAGATGTCAGCACGCACCGTCGGAACTTTT
The DNA here is from genome assembly GCF_019279795.1 of Protopterus annectens. Lineage (NCBI taxonomy): Eukaryota > Metazoa > Chordata > Ceratodontiformes > Protopteridae > Protopterus > Protopterus annectens. Next base: position 360,448,870 of record NC_056735.1, read on the forward strand.
CTGCCACCTTTTTGCCTGCTCCAGACATTCGGTTGCCAGATTAATGTCGAATCATGGTTCAGATAAGTTTTGTTTTTAATTTTCTTGCTTTTTGCTACTGCTTGTTAATGTGGTGTTTTGTCAGCTAGGAAGGGGAATTGTCAGTGTGGAAGGCAGATACCATATAAAGACACCCATGACCTCCGTTCTGTCTAGGCCCAGAGCACGACCATACCGCCTGTGATATTGTGAATCGTTCACCCCCAAGTCTCGAAGGAGCCATCTAGCTTCGCTTAAGTTGTACTTGGAGAACCAGCATCTTAAGCGCCTGGCATGAGAGATGGTGACATTGGCTCCTTCGGATGAGCCACAAGCTAAAAAGGCCAAGAAATCTTGTCTTGATCTACCAGCTGCACCCTCTGTCTGTCATTCCTCCTGAGGCTTATGTAGGCCTGGAGGTTGTTCTGGAATCAGTGGATGTCCCTTTTCTGGGTACCACAGGGGAAGCCCCGAAGGAGTCTACCAGCAAGTCCAAGAGGGAAGGGCAGGTGTCTGACTCTTGTGAAGAAAAAAAAAAGGGGGGGGTGGACCATGGCTTATTTCCAAGAGTCCTCAGGGCATCACTCAAATCACTGTACATGAGGATGTGCTTTACTGACTTTGAATGTAGCCCTACGTCAGGTCCTTCTACATTCCATGACATTGAAACTCCTATAAAAAAAAATGTGATGACTAAGCACGTTGCTCCTGCTCAGCCAGAACACCTCCCTGATTGGCAGGCTTTCTCCCAAAGCCTTTTCAAATGCTTTCATGGCCCAGCGCCAATCCTTACTTTTCTCTGTCCCTTTCCAGTCCTTTTCTCCCCCCATTGCATTCAAGAGGACAGCTGCAGACTCCTCTTCGAATAAGTAGGAATCCTTTGAAGATGAGTCATTGGCCTATTCCACCCAGGTAGCTTCACCCCTAGGGTATGCCTCCCCAGAAGAGGAATCTAATGGTACAGGTTCTCTCTGGGGGGGGGGATATTTCCTTTGGAGAAACTATCCAGAAAATGAAAATATTTCAAATGGGACTGCTGCCAAGTTTCAGATAATTCAAATGAATTATGACTTATTATACATGGATTCTCAATCACCCTCTGCTCTTCCTTCAGTTCTGCCAGCCTTCCTGGATGCATTTACTGCTGCTTCCAAGTGGCCAGATTCTCAACCCCCCTCCTAAGTGTCCGGACGGGTTCTACAAGGTACCTGAGGATGCTAACTTCCTGTTTAAACCTCTGTCTGCAGACCCAGCTACCATCTCTATCTCAACTGAAAGCCTTCAAGTTATTGCCTTCCACTTCCTTACTGCCCACTGATAGAGAGCAAGGTTATGGAGATACTGGGGGAAAAGTTCTACAACTCTGCTATCCTGGCCTTCAGAGCAGTTACCACACTCTCATGGCCAAATACTCTCTAGGTTTCCTCTCTGATCCAGGGAAACTCCTCTCTGAGCTTCCAGATTCTCCTGCCAAGGCAAAACTGACTGCCATTCTCAACTCCTCATGTTTCTCTCTTGTGACTTGGAATTGGATCACCCAGGACTCATGTCCTCTCCATCATCCAGAGATTTTTCATGGTTTGGGAAGCCTTCAGAGGCATTCCACAACCACCAAAGGATCAAATAACCCTCTTCCCTTGGGTAGTTTCAGATCTTCTCCCTCTTGGAACTATTCAAGAGGTCCCTTCTGCTCATCAAGGGAAAGCTTTCTACTCCAGGATGTGTTTGGTTCCAAGGATGGATGGCCCCTGGGGACCCAGTCTGGACCTTTCATATCTAAACTTTCTGAAAGTCCCATCCTTTCAGATTCTGACTTTGCCCTGTTTTCTTCCTCTTATTCTTCCCCAAACTTTCATGGTGTCATTTGAAATCAAAGACGCTTATTTGCACATCCATGTGCACCCCTCAGTTTTCTATTTCTGTTGCTTCCTCTCATTTTCAGTTCTGTGCTTTGCCATTTGGTCTCTCTAAGTGACTAAGTGTCTTTACAAAATGCTTGGCTCCTCTCAGCATTCTGCACACTACAGGGAATTCAGATCTTATCCAGGCCCGTCGCTTGTCTAGTCAGGATGAAGTAGACTAGCATTGTGGGCTCTGTTCAAGCAGCTTTATTATGTACAAGCACATTAGAAATGAAGCTAACTTTAACATATACATACTAGCTGTCTTGTACGGAGATGTTCAGACTCTAGCTACACTCACAAAAATAGAAGACCGAATACAGGAGTAGGGCCTTGAGGCGGTCTGCATAGGACATTTTACTTAACGCTGTTTGTATCCTCACTCTCCTCCTTTCAGCTAATGAAGAAATCTGCTCGATTTGTCATAACTGGACTTCTGGAAAGAACGCTTTCTAAATTGTGCTTTGATTGCTTTGTTAGCTTTATGCCTTAAATTAGAACTAATAGGCAATGTTCTGGTATGCCTGGGTGGAAGTCTCTGAGCAGGTGAACCAAGTATAGCATCACTGGGTATGTTTCTAAAATAGAGTAAATTCAAAATGACATTGGTATTATCACGCTTTGACTTCTCTGGTATTATCATGCTTTGACTTCTGAAGTAATTGCTTTGCACTGTGTACTGCACGTTTGCTAGTCCATTTGATTATTCGGACTACTAGGAACATACAAAGTCCCATTCTTTTGCAAATTTCTGACTGAAAAATGACATTTCAAATTGTTAATAGTAGTGGAAGTTGGGTAGTAGATCAATCTCGAACCAGTTCGAATAAGAGTCTACCAGTACTAAGTAATGTTGACTGTTCACTCGAATGTCATTGGCTGCTTTTCACCAAGGTAGTTCAGGAACTTGACTTGGCTGAAGTGGTTCTTTCTGCAAATGCAGTTTTTAATACTATTGCATAATGAACACAAAGAAAGTACTTTATCAATGTCTTTTGCTAGAGAAGTCCAAAATAGTAGTCCTCTCCTTTTGGTAGCTTCGGCACCTGGGTGACCACAATACAAAATCTGGATGTATTCATGTTGTAAGGAAGCAGGAACAAAAATTTTAGGACCCTTGAAAGTAATGCCATCTTATATCAACATCTTATCTCTGTAAGGAAAGTAGGGTTGCACTTTTGGTGGTACACTATTGCTTTGACAGCCATCCATCATTGATGTAGTGTTTGAGCTTTTGCAAAACTGGATCAGTCTTTGTGTGATCTCTTAGCTTATCAAGTCTTCTGGTAGAAAAATTGCACACTTCCATGGTATCGAAGTCATAATTCTCTACGTTAAGCTGTTCCATTGTATTTCTGGGCGATCCGGATAAGATATCTGCCCGATAAAGAAGTTTACCTTTTGTATCAACCATTTTGAAGTTGAACTTTTGCGTTTTAAGCATCTTTCTTTGTAATCTTGCTGGAGATGAATGCATAGACTACTTTAAAATAGTAACAAGAGGTGGTTGACCAGTTTCAATATGAATATCTCGACCATAAATATAATCATGAGACTTGGAACATGCAAACACTACAGCCAAAAGTTATTTTTGAATCTGAGCGTATTGCATTTTACTATGGATAAGTTGTTCTAGATGCATAGGCTACCGGTCTACCTTCTTGAAGAATGACTGCACTTAGACAAAATCTTGAAGCATCGCAGGAAAGAGTTACTGGTTTGTTGACATTGTATCTTAATGTAGGTGGAGTAGCAGTTTTTGGCTAAAGGTCTTCAAATGCTTTTTCTGGTGGTGGTCTAACCATGACCATGTAACATTCTTGTGTGTTAGCTCTCTCAAAGGTGCTAGTCAGTTCACTGAAGTCTGGTATAAACTTGCCTAAGTAGTTGACCATACCAAGAAAACATACAGCTTGCACATTGTCTGGCACTGGCATCTCAAGAATGGCTGCTCGCTTGGATGGGTCTGGTCCCAAGCCAGTCCTAGTAAATAAATGACGTACATACGTAACTCCTGATGGTCTGAATTTGCACTTTAGAGGGTTGAGCTTCAAGTTTACTCCATGTGCGCTGCCTTGAACTCTTAAGATTTCTGTTATGCTCTGGTTCACCATTGCCTCCGACTAACAAAAATCTACTGATGTTCTTCGTGTTTCACTGTTGCAGTCATAATTGTAGGGTGTTCCTGCCGGCAGGCAGCCTGAGGTCGGCCAGAATTCCAAAGTCTGGGTCCGGCGTCGGCTGTACCAGAAAGTACCCTGACGTCAGATCGCAGAGGTACAAAGCTGACAGCCGACGCCATCTTCTCCAGTCTTTCTTGCCGTGCAGTGGAAAGCAGCTCGCAAGTCCGTTGGTTGGCGCATTCAGAACAACGTGCTTTGACTTCGGTCCGAATTTTTCAACTTCTCTTCTCAAGCTAAGTACCCCGTTGGGGAAACTTTTTTTCTTGCTCCGATGTCAGAAAAAGTTAATTGTATATCGTGTGGAAAACAAATACCTCATAAAGATTTCCACTCTTACTGTCTACCTTGCTTAGACCCTGACCACGACGTTTCTTGCTGTCGGTTCTGTGCCAGGTTTAATTCTCGCACTATCAAGCGTAGGTACGATTGGGCCTTGAACTATTTTGGTAGACGATTTAATTATAGGATGTCGTCGGATACTTTACTGACAACCGGAATTCAAAAGAAACGCAAAGACAAGGATAGGCCTCCGAGGTCCAAACAGGATTCTTTGCAGCCGGAGCCAGCTTCGGGTTCGGCAGTCATCATTGAGGCGCTTTTGCAGCCCCTGTCGTCTGCCACTTCTGAACCGATGGCCGACACGGACTCCCATGGGGAGCCATCTAGGCCTAATATTTTATCTGCTGCAGGACCTTCGGACGTCGCTCCTTCAGATGGGTCCGGAACCGCTGTGCAGGTACCAGCTTCTGAGGGAGTTTTCAGGCCTTTACATATAACTATTTCAACAAAGACAAAGGCAAAGACAAAAACTCATGTAAAACCAAGGGTTTCTTCTCAAGCTGCTTCGGATTCAGCTCCCAAGTCCCAGAAGCAATTACTACGGATGGCTGAGGATTTACTTACAATGATTAGGGGTTCTCACCCTCCTCCTGAAAAAAGGCCTAGACAGGATTTACCTTCTGATTCCTCTGATCAGGCTTCTGTGTCTTCTGTCTCTTCCTCTGACCAGGATTACTCTCTTCCTCCTTATGAGGATTCGGATGCAGAGGACGCTGTTCCCTCTGCTTCTCCCCCTGAAGATTTCTCTTTTGGGGAAACCTTACATGAGATGAGAGAGCATTTTCATTGGGAAGGTCAGGATTCTGCCTCCAAGAAGAGACTCAGAATTTCTCCTTCTCCCTCAGCACAGACCTTTGGCTATTCCTCCTGTACTTGATATTGTGGATGATGCTTTCTCTGAAGCTAACCTGAATCCTGATTCCTTGCCGCCTGCTCCTTCTAAGCCTGATAGATTTTACAGAGTCCCTGATTCCCATCAATTCTTATGTAAGAACCCTTCTGCAGATCCTGAAACTATTTCTCAGGGTTCTAAAGCTGCTAAGGCCGCTTCATCTAAAAATCCTATTCCCTCTGAAAAGGATTCTCGTGCCTTGGATAGGTGGGGCAAAAAGGTTTATAACTGCTACTCTTTCTATTAGAGCTTTAAATTGCCAGTTTCATATGTTCAAGTATCAGCAATTTCTTTTGTCTGTTTTAAAGCAAAGGCTTTCTACCTTCCCTGCATGTGCAGAGGACAAGGAATTACAGGATGTTTTGCATGCAACTGAACAAGTTAGCAAACATAGTTTACATTGTGGTTTTGATGCCTTGGAAGCTTCTTGCAGGGCCGCAGCCTCTGGTACTATTATCAGGAGACATGCTTGGCTTCGGGAGCAGAATTTACCTGAGCAGGTTAAGGCGAAACTGTTAGATGCCCCTGTTCAACATGATGTTTTATTTGGATCCAAGGCTGACGATGCTGTTAAGATGGAGGAAAAAGCAAAATCTATGCAGACTGTCAGAGTTTTTACAAGTTCAGCCTCCTAGATTTTCTAGAAATTGGCCTTCCAAAAATTGGTCCTTTCCCACTTCTGACAGGCATCAAAGGGGAAGATATAGACGGTCTAGAGGCCGGGCACAGTCACAGGCCTCTTATAGGTCCAGACAGTGGACTGCTTCTTCACCTAGAAGGGGAGAAGACAGACCTCAATCACAAAGGAAGCAGACCCAATGACTCCCTCTGTTGGGCTACAGGTCCTTCTTGCCTGGAAGCTCCTCTCGGAGGAAAACTATCTCTTTTTTACCAAAATTGGACGCATATAACCCAGGACAAATGGGTTTTAGATGTGATTTTAAAAGGCTACAAATTCCACTTTCATACTCTGCCAAGGTCTTACAGTTGGCAAGATCTGCCAAAACATCAATGGTCAGAGGCCTTAAATCAGGTGGACGCTTTATTGGCCATGAGAGCCATAGAACCTGTTCCACTCCCAGAGATGGGAAAGGGTTTTTATTCAAGACTATTCCTGGTCCCAAGAAAACAAAACGCATGGAGACCTATTCTGGACCTTTCAGTATTAAATACTTTTCTGGAAATTCCAAAATTCAAGATGCTTACTCTGCAACAACTTTTCCCATGCTCTCCCAGGACGCTTGGATGGTGACATTGGACCTGAAGGAGGCCTACTTACACATTCCCATCAGACAGGAACGCTGAAAATACCTCCGATTCAAGACAGGCTCGAGACACTTTCAGTTCTCCGCACTGCCCTTTGGCTTATCTACTGTGCCCAGAGTCTTTACAAAGTGCATGGCTCCAGTAGTTGCTTATTGCAGACTCCAAGGGATTCAAATTTACCCCTATCTGGATGACTGCCTTATCCAGGTGGACAGCAAGGATCTTTTACTTCAACATCTGCAGTTTGTTCAGCGTCTCCTCCTACTACTGGGATTTTCAGTGAACACAAAAAAGTCACATTTGATCCCCTCTCAACAAATGATCTTTTTGGGAGCTCTTCTAAACACAAGCTTGCAAAAGGCCTTCCTGACTCAGGAAAAGCAAGTACATCTGGCATCAATTTTCAAAACCTTGGCTACTTTGACTCAGCTCACTGCAAGGAAATTCCTGCAGGCTTTGGGCTACATGGCTTCTTGCATCCTGTTGATTCCAAATGCAAGGCTTCATATGAGAAAACTTCAATGGTACCTAAAGAGTGTATGGTCTCAGCATTACCACAGCCTGGATACAATGATACCTCTAATTCCCTGCCTCCAAAAAGAGTTCCTTTGGTGGTCCAGGACTTGTGCATTAAACGAAGGAAACCTCTTTCGTCTGCCTCAGCCTTCTCAGATCATGACCACAGACTCTTCGGATTACGCTTGGGGAGCTCATTTTCTAGACAATTGCCAGCAGGGCTCTTGGCCAAAGAAACATCTTCACTGGCACATCAACCTGAAGGAAATGTTGGCAGTCCAACATGCTCTTCTAGCCTTCCAGAAACTTTTGCAATAAGGACATCTTCTGATTCGTACAGACAATACCACAGTCATGTGGTACATAAACAAGCAGGGGGGCTCCCACTCTTACCCCCTTTGCAGACTAGCCATGAGTCTATTGGACACGGCTCTAAATCTGAATCTGCATCTTCAAGCTCAATTCATCCCAGGAAAACAAAATCTCTTAGCAGACAGCCTAAGCAGAAATCTTTTGGATCCCCACGAATGGATGCTGGACCGCAACTTATTCAACAGGATTACAACAGTTTGGGGTTGCCCCCAGATGGATCTGTTTGCATCCCATCTCAATCATCAGTTGCTTCTATTTTGCAGCAGGTCCTTCCACAAAACAGCATGGAAAGTGGATGCCCTGTCTTTCAGTTGGAGGAATCTTTCGGGATATGCCTTCCCTCCTCTTCCTCTTCTGCCTCTGGTGCTACTGAAAATAAAACAAGACAGACCCAAGATTATCATTCTGATAGCTCCAAATTGGCCTCTGCAGTTTTGGTATCCAACCTTAAGACACCTGTTCTTGGAACCTCCTTGGATTCTGCCTCTGTCTCCTTCCCTTCTGTCCCAGCATCAGGGTCAGATGCTACACTCTCAAATCAAGACTCTTTGCCTGGCAGCCTGGCTCTACAAAGGCTTTTGATTCCTTCTGCTCTTCCCAAACAAGTTTTGGATGTTCTCTTGGAAGCTAGGCGTCCTAGCACTAGAAAATCTTATGCTTCCAAGTGGAAAAGATTTTGTATTTGGATGCGGGATCGAGGTTCTGATCCTCTTCTACCGGACATTTCCTCCATTTTACTTTACCTCTCTGAACTTTTGCTTAAAGGGCCTCTCCTTCTCTTCCATCAAAATTCATGCTTCTGCTATCTCGGCTCATTTCAACACGGATCCCCTCATTTTTTCTCATCAGCTGGTGAGAGAATTCTTGAGAGAGGCTAAGAATTTAAGACCTCCCAGAACACCACCTGTTCCTGCTTGGAATCTTAATTATGTTTTGGAGAAGCTTACTTTACCTCCCTTTGAGCCTGCTGCTGCTTCAGATATCAAGTTCTTATCCTGGAAAACAGCTATTTTATTAGCATTGACTTCTGCTAGAAGGGTGTCAGAGTTGCAAGCTCTCATGGCTGTGGAACCATACCTTATTTTCCACCAAGACAGAGTGGCCTTAAAGACCAATCCTACATTTATGCCTAAGGTGATTTCTAAGGTGGCTTTAAATCAGACTATTCACCTTCCTACTTTCTTTCCAAATCCTCAAAACAAAGGGGAAAGGATTTTACATTCATTGGATGTACACAGACAACTACGATTTTACCTGGCCAAAACTAAAGATTTCAGAAAATCTGATCAGTTGCTTATCTCTTATGCCTCCAGTTCTCTAGGCAAGGCTATTTCAAAACAAGCTATTTCCAAATGGATTGCTCATGGAATACGGTTTTGTTACTCTCATTTTGGGAAACAGATTCCAGGCACTGTTAGAAGTCATTCTACTAGAGCAGCAGTCACTTCAGCAGCTTTTCTCAGAGGAGTTCCTACCAAGGACATTTTGGAAGCTGCCACTTGGAGTTCAGTGCATACTTTTTCTAAACACTATAATCTCCCTTTGTATTCTATGTCTAGGGCAGGTTTTGCCTCTGCTGTCTTGCAGGGTCTTCTGGCTGCCCCTTCTGCATAACCTCCACCCTACTTCACAGCTTTGGGATTCCACCCTACAGTTATGACTGCAACAGTGAAACACGAAGAACATAGTACAGTTGTGTACACCTACCATAAATGTAGATGTTCGAGTGTCTTCAATGTTGCAGTCGGGGTTTCCCTCCCACCATTCCCCTCTTATTTTGTTTGCTCCATCTCCTCTTCCTTTGTGGTGTATTTGTGTTTCCTTTGGGACACCTTCTGGATATTTTGGGGAGCTTCTGACATCTGGGGCAAGAAAGGCTGGAGAAGATGGCGTCGGCTGTCAGCTTTGTACCTCTGCGCTCTGACATCAGGGTACTTTCTGGTACAGCCGACGCCGGACCCAGACTTTGGAATTCTGGCCGACCTCGCCTGCCGGCAGTAACACCCTACAGTTATGACTGCAACAGTGAAGACACTCTAACATCTACATTTATGGTAGGTGTACACAACTGTACTTTATGGCACATAGATGACCCGGAAAAATTTCCTCCATCGCATGGTGGAAGACTTCACTTGCAGAATTTATTCGAAATGGCATCCTGAGAAGTCTGTGTCTTCCAAATGGGATACTGAATGTAGTCAGTAATGAAGATTTTCGATCAAGCATCACTTGCCAAAATGAACTTTTTGCATCCAAGACGGAGAAAACAGTGTTTGATGTTGCAGCTGCGACTTCGACTGTATGTATAGGACAATGTCTTTTTAATGCTTTGTTCAAATCTCTTGGGTCAGTGCATTTTCTGATTTCGTCTGAGCCTTTTTTGTGAGCTGCTACCATGGATGACAGTCATTGGGTAGGTTCTGTAACTGGACAAATTACACCTTGCTGCACCATTTTCTTCAGCTGGTCTTTGACTTAATGCTGCATGGCTTTCGGAAATTTTTTTGCTGGTCTTTACTGCTGGACTGATCTTCTTGGTCTAACTTCATAGAGTACACAATGGGAAGTTTGCCCAGCTTGCCATTGAAAACATCCACATACTCTGAAAAAAGTGTTTAGTGAAGCTGGAACTAGGACATCTGCTTATTTGATGAACTTCTTTGGTAAAAGAAAGCAGATTCATTCTCAGACTGTCTCAGAGCCAGTAATGACTGCACAGATGTCCTTCAAGAATGCAACTGCAGTCATAACATATGGGTTGTCCTGCCTCAGGCAGAACTCGGTCGGCCGAATTCCAAAGTCTGGGTCCGGCGTCGGCTGGTGTCTCCTCCTCTCCGACATCACAACGGCTGGAGTATAAAGGCATCGGTCAATGCCATCTTCTCCAGTCTTTCTTGCCGCGCGGTGCCCGAAGCAGAAGCAGTTCGCAAGTGCCAGTCGGTCAGCTCCTGTGTTTTCAGTACCGAAGTCACCTAAAAGCCAAGTACCCTGTTGGGGAACATTTATTCTTGCCTCAGCCGATGTCAGAACAAATTGAGAAAGTTAATTGTTTGTCTTGTGGTAAAGAAATACCTCATAAGGATTTCCATTCTCTCTGCCTTCCTTGCCTGGGCCCAGACCACGACGTCTCGGCCTGTGCTGCCTGTGCTTGCTTTAATAAGCGAACTCTCAGGCGCCGGGCAGAATTCGCCGAGGACTTTTTCGGTGAATCTTTTGCATACATCATGCCGTCGGATCAACCGACAACCCAATCTGCTAAAAAAACACAAGGACCGGGACAGACATCCTCGGCCCGCGTCCACTACCGATGCTACTCCTAAACCTTCTGCTAGTGCTCCGGTCCCTTCGGAAGTGGTAAATCAACCGCTCCAGGCCGACGACACTGCGTTAACTCTACCTTCGGTCTCTGAGATCTCTCCGGTGCCAGTTGTTGATTTTCCTCCGGAAACCGAAGTTCTGGATCTACCCGACACCATTTCTGTGGACAAGGTTACGCCTGCACGTGGGGCTGCTAGGCCTCCTGTATCCATGTCCATCAAGGCCTTTGCACGTGCTAAGGCCGCCAGTCAGGCCAAGGCCCATCCTAAACCTGCCCAGGCCCCTTCATCTGATAAGCAGATCATGTCCCTGGCTGCAGATCTTATTTCCCTTATCAGGGGGTCCCAGCCTCATCCGGACAGGGGTTCTCAGCCACCTGCAGAGAAAAGGCCTAGAACCGAGCAGGTGGACGACCTCTCTTCGGATGAAGCCTCTGGGGATTCTGAGCATTCTGATACCCAAGAAGAATCCTTCCAGGCCTACGAGGACTCTGATGCTGAGGAATCTATTCCCTCTGCCTCCCCTCCAGAGGATTTCTCTTTTGGTGAAGTCCTGCATTCCATGAGGGAACATTTTCAATGGCAGGGTCAGGAATTCTCCGACTCCAGGAAAAGGCTTCGTACCTTCCTCAAGCTTCCCCAGCACAGACCTTTGGCTATTCCACCAGTTATGGATGTTTTGGATGATGTTTTCTCTGACTCCAGTGCTAACCCTGACTCTCTTCCTCCTGCTTCTGTCAAGCTGGACAGATATTATAGGGTCCCTGACACTCACAAGCACCTTTTTAAGGCCCACTCGGTGGATCTAGAAACTATTTCACAGGGCCCCAAGGGAGTGGCTACCTCCTCTGCCAAAAACCCACTGCCAGCGGACAGAGAAGCAAGGTCCCTGGAGAGATGGGGTAAAAAAGTATATACCTCTACTACCCTAGCCATGAGGTCACTTAACTGCCTTTATCACATGTTTCAGTACCAAGGTTTTCTCCTGGATGATTTACAGAAAAAGTTAGCCTCTCCTGAGCCTATTGATAAAAAGGCATTGCAGGATCATATACATAACACTCAGCAGGTTAATAACCACTTTCTGCAGTGTGGTTATGATGCACTGGAAGCTTCATGTAGGGCAGCTATGACTGGAGCTGTGATACGTAGACATGCTTGGTTAAAGGATCAGTCTTTGCCTGACCGTGTAAAAGTAAAGTTACTGGATGCACCTTTGGAAAAACAGAAGCTTTTTGGTGCTAATGCACAAGATGCATTGAAATCCATAGAGGAAAAAGCAGTCAGTACAGACAGTCAAGGATTTCCTTCAGGTTCAGCCACCCAGATTCAGCAGAAACTGGCCCTCAAAGAATTGGTCCTTCCCCGGCTCTGACAAGTTTCAAAGGGGAAAAAACAGACGTGCCCGAGGTAGAGGGCAATACAGAGGATCTTACAGGTGCCGCCAATGGCAACCTCCAAATCAAAGAAGTGGCGCAGACAGTTCAGCTGCAACACAAGGACAATCAGAATGACTTGACTTTCGTACCGCCTACAAAGGTTCAAAGAGAAGCACCTTTGGGTGGAAAATTATCCTTATTCTTTCAAAACTGGCATATCTTAACCAAGGACAACTGGATTTTGGATTTGATAGACAAAGGTTACAGATTCCACTTCCACACATTACCAATAAGACAAGGCATGCCAAACCTGCCACATCATCAATGGGCAGAGGCACTCCCTCAGGTTTCCAAGCTGTTAAGTATAAAAGCAATAGAAAGGGTTCCTCCTCAGGAGCAAGGCCAGGGATTTTATTCAAGACTGTTCCTTGTTCCAAGAAAAGAAAACAAATGGAGACCCATACTGGACTTGTCAACTCTAAACGCATTTCTCATTGTGCCAAAGTTCAAAATGCTGACATTGCAGCAGCTCCTTCCCATGTTGGGCAAGGGGTCTTGGCTGGTCACTCTGGACCTCAAGGAGGCATACCTGCATGTCCCAATCAGACAAAGCTGCAGAAGATACCTCAGATTTCTTGCAGGGACAGAGCATTATCAATTCTCAGCATTGCCGTTTGGTTTATCTATTGCGCCCAGTGTGTTCACGAAATGCCTGGCATCAGTAGTGGCGCACTGCAGACTGCAGGGGATTCAAATATACCCCTACTTGGACGACTGCCTCATACAAGCAGACAATAAACAAACCTTAAGAGAAAATTTGGACTATGTCATGCATCTACTGCAGGCCTTGGGATACACAGTCAACATTCAGAAGTCAAAACTACTGCCATCCCAACAGATTATCTTCCTAGGAGCCAAACTGGACACAGAAAACCAAATGGCCCACCTCACAGAGGAAAAACAGCAGCATTTACCAGAGTACTTCAAAGGCCTAGCAAAACTCTCCCAGCTGACTGCAAGGAAAATCCTGCAGGCCCTGGGTTTCATGGCATCTTGCAATCCTTCTGATACCTTTGGCAAGACTTCATATGAGAAAGCTGCAATGGTATTTAAAAAACTTATGGTCTCAACACAGCCAAAGCCTAGAGGACATAATCCCACTTACTCCATGTCTGCAAAAGGAATTTTTATGGTGGGCTCAAGCCAGTCAGCTAAACAAAGGCATGTCTTTCAACAGACCTCAAGCAGGCCAAATGATTACAACAGACGCCTCAGACCATGGATGGGGGGCGCACATGGAGGGCAGATGCATTCAAGGTCTTTGGATGCCAAAGGAAAGACATCTGCACATAAATCAAAAGGAGATGTTGTCAGTGATACATGCAATCGAGACTTTCGAAAAATCACTACAACAAGGACATTTGCTAATAAGGACAGACAACACCACTGTCATGTGGTACATAAACAAGCAGGGAGGCACTCATTCTTATCCCCTCTGCAGACTAACAATGCTTCTCTGGGAAAAATCCCTGAGCCTGAAGATACATTTACAATCCCAATTTGTACCAGGCAAGGACAATGTACTGGCGGACAAGCTGAGCAGAAATTTCATGGATCCACACGAATGGATGCTGCACCCTCACATTTTCTCTCAACTGACAAAGACATGGGGAAGACCGGACGTAGATCTTTTTGCTTCCCACTTAAATCATCACCTGGAAAAGTTCTACACAAGGACTCACCATCCTCGATCCTGGAAAATGGATGCTCTCTCCTTCAGCTGGAATTCTCTAAAAATTTATGCATTCCCTCCTCTGCCTTTGCTGACCAAGGTGATACTGAAGATCAAAGCAGAACAACCAACAGGCATCTTGATAGCTCCAGACTGGCCAAGGCAACACTGGTACCCATTGCTATTGACCATAACTCTGACCAAACCTTGGCCTCTGACCCTATGGCCCCTGCTCCTAACACAACACAATTACAGGACTGTACATCAAGACCTGAAAACATTACATCTGACAGCCCCGAGGCTACCATGACTTCTCCACCTAGCTCTCTTTCCAAATCAGTTCAAGAGATCTTGCTGGAAGCACGCAGACCTTCCACCAGAAAAACCTATTCAGCCAAGTGGAAGAGATTCAGCATCTGGAATGCCAACAGGGGTCAGGACACAGCATGACTGAGTATACCTCAGATATTAGAATACTTGGCAGAACTATTTCATACTGGACTCTTACTCTTCAATAAAGATTCATGCTTCAGCAATCTCAGCAAATTACAACTGTGACCTTCCAGTGTTTTCTCATCCTCTGCTAAGACTGTTTCTAAGAGGGATAAAGAATATCAAACCTCCCAGAAAACAGCCAGTACCTGCATGGGACCTCAATTACGTGTTGGAAAAATTAACTCTTCCTCCATTTGAGCCAGCAGCAACTTCAGAAATGCAATTTCTTTCATGGAAGACTGTCTTCTTATTGGCAGTCACATCTGCAAGAAGAGTTTCGGAGATACAGGCACTCATGGCAGTACCTCCCTTTCTCATTTTTCATCAAGACAGAGTTTCTCTAAGAACCAATCCTACATTCATGCCAAAAGTTATTTCCAGGGTGTCTCTAAATCAAGCTATTCACCTGCCTACATTCTTCCCCAATCCTCAAAATAAGGGGGAAAAGCTACTGCATACTTTGGACATACACAGACAACTACGTTACTACCTGGACAGAACTAAGGCCACCAGAAAGTCTGACCAACTGTTTGTAGCCTATGCTGCTGGAGTACAAGGAAAAGCAATCTCCAAACAATTTCAAAATGGATTGGACATTGCATCAGATTCTGCTATTCCTTCCGTGGAAAAGGTGTGCCAGCCAATATTAGGCCACATTCCACCAGAGCTATAGCCACTTCCACAGCTTTCCTAAGAGGAGTGGCAACAAAGGACATTTTAGAGGCTGCTACATGGAGCTCCGTGCATACATTCACCAAGCACTACAACCTGCCCTTGTACTCCAGATCCCGAGCAGGCTTTGCTTCGGCAGTCCTGCAGGGGATTTTAGCTACACCATCCTTATCATAGTTCCATCCACCCCCAGCTTGGCTATGGTATTCAACCCATATGTTATGACTGCAGTTGCATTCTTGAAGGACATAGTACAGTTTTGTACCCACCATAAATGTAGATGTCCGATAGATATGCAACTGCAGTCGGATTTTCCCACCCTCCTACCCCTCTGTATCCTTCTTTTTTGGTCCCTACCCCTTTTCCCATCAGCTGGGGGTATTTCCTATGGTGTATCTGTTTATTACTGTTGTGCATGTTTGGGGTTATTTTTATCAATTTACCAAATTTAGCCTTCCTAGGAGGGCACCTGGCATCTGGGGCAAGAAACACTGAAGAAGATGGCGTCGGCCGATGCCTTTATACTCCAGCCAGGCGTCTGAGAGGAGGCAACACCAGCCGGACCCAGACTTTGGAATTCGGCCGACCGAGGGCTGCCTGAGGCAGGACAACCCATATGTTATGACTGCAGTTGCATATCTATCGGACATCTACATTTATGGTAGGTACAAAACTGTACGTACTTCGGAGTACATAAAACAGTAAGCTACAACAGTTCTTGGTCTTGTAACATGAAAGCAGTACTGAGCCTTTGGTTTGAATTTCTTCACCTCCATGAACAACAAGTTTTACGCAGTTGGTCACATTTACTTGTTCACCAGCTCTCACTTTAGCATAAGTATCTGCAGATATACTTTGAACCAGTGTCTACTTTGAGCTCAGTGGGTTTACCATTGATCTGGACAGTACAAAATACTTCATTCTTTGCCAGTAAATCCACTGCATCAATCCTTTCACCAACTACTGACACACCATCCACATAGAAAGCAAGACTGTTGCAGTTCTACTTGAGCAATTTGGTTTTTCGAATTATTCTTCATAACCGTATGAGCCTTACTTGATTTACAGAATTTTTGAAAATGATTCTATTTCTTGCATTTATGCCATTGCTGACTAAATGACAAGCAATTTTTTCTTACACACATGGTTTGTACCACAGTTGTGACAGTTAAAGAAGCTTGACTTAGGTTTGACTCATCCTTGTACTGCACTGAGGATGCTCCTTTAACTGAAGTAGTCTTAGACCTTGGTGGAAGATTGTGTGACCCCCCCCAGGAAAACCCACTGGGGCTACAGCTGCTTAGGCCTGTTTTTGCCTGCCACATATTGCATGCTGTATACATTTGCTCTGGAGCCTGCTGAAACCATGCTCTTATCACTTGCAAGCATATTTGTGTGCGCCTCTGTAACTTCATGGATTTGACAAATCTCAATAGCTTTGCTCAGTATTAAGTCACTTATGAAGCAAAATCTTTCTCACAGCAGCACTATTAATATTTACCCCCTGACGAGCCTGTCCTTTATTAATTCATCGTTTAAATCACCAAACCTACACGTTTTAGCTTTGTTTCTCAGATCACTAATGTAACCTGCAAAAGATTCTCTTGACTTGACTTCTGATTTTGTGTAAAACAAATGCTTCTCTAGTGTAACATTGGTCTGGGGCTTGCACATCTCTGAATTTGCACTTCAAACACACTGGGTTTTCCCTTGATTCAGCCTGCACAATAATATGACTGTTTTCCCCATCACCTTCATACATTGCTGGTGCATATACAAATGAACGCTCACTTTCAGGGCCTCTGACCCTGCTAGGTTTAGCAAAATGAATGCCTTGGTACATGCATCTTTATCAGAATAAGCGGTTTGTATGAATATATCATATTTTCTCAAATATTCTCAAGTTCTCTGCATTATTCTGATCAAATACAAGTGGTAGTGGTTTTCTAAAGCAGTCAGCCATGTTAATATATCTCAGTGAAGACTTTTGCCAGTATGCACGAACATGTACATAAGCCAGGAGTTTATGCCAATACTTGTAACTATGCCCAATAGCATAAACATGCCTCTGTAAAACTGAACTTTGTGAAATACATTTCCTGGGCACTGTAAAACTCTTGAAATCACTGAAATGTAAGAAATCACCTCTTGTCAGTGTAAGAAACATTCAAATAACTGCACTGTGCAAATGAACTGGCAGAGGAAGCTCAGAGTAAAAATCATTTCGAAGTAACTGCACTTTGCAAATCAACAGTACACAGCACACTGAAGTTTCACCCAAATGGTTGTACTTTGCTTAAGATTTCTGTATAGTGCTGGAAACACTCTGTAATGGCGGCACTCTGCGTATAGACACACCCAGCACAAGAAACTCTTTGAAATGGCTGTATTTGACTGCACTTTACAAAATAGTGGCATTTCGTACAAAACAAATTCATCGGAATAAATGCTCTGTAATACACACCTGTAAACGGTTTTGCACATTTTGAGATACTTCGAACAACTCCAGCTATACTATTCAGAGCTCCATTCAGTGTGGAGTAGTTTATGCAAAAACACAGTAATTCGCCAAAAGACATGCAGTTGCTTTGCTTTATTTATACTTAATGTGTCCTTTTTGCCCTTTTGTTATATTCGTTTTGCTTAGTAATGCATTTTGTGTCCTTGTAATGCTCACTTTTCTCTTGTTTGTGCAAGTTTTCGTTACCTTTTAGCTCGTTTCTGGCCCTTTTTTGCTCTGTTCACTTAGTTTGCTTTCACAGTTAACTCTGCACCTAGTGGCTCTGAAAAGCAGTCTCTGGAATCCCAGTTCTGACACCATGTTGCTTATCTAGTCCGGATGAAGTAGGCTAACATTGTGGGTTCTGTTTAATGTTAAGTTGTCCATCTCGCCTTCATTCTTGCCGGATGGGTTCTGAGCCGATCCTCGGCTCCGACTAGGCCTTCTACTAAAGCTCGAGAGCTATTTACCGGCTCGGTGCCTCCCCATATCCCACAATGCTAGGCGTCAGATACCCAGATCTCGTTTGCCGCTTCAGCTACGAGGTTGCGATTTTACTGGCTCCAGGTCGTATAAAGCTTTTCTTGTGTTATTACCTTTAAATTTTTTTCATTTACTGTCTTGTATTTAGAAATTCTTCCCTCCTAGTTTTAATTAGATTGTGTCCCCGTTTGATCCCACTCAGAAACTTGTTTTTTTCTCCCCCACCCCACCCTTTAGGGTAGTTAGGCCTTTAGACAATTAGTGCTTTTTTTCTTGAATTATTTATATCTATATCTATATATCTATATATCTATATATCTATATATCTATATATATATATATATATGTGTATATATATATATATATATATATATATATATATATATATATATATATATGTTAGTAGTAAGGTAGTTGTGTGGCTCTAGTCTTATAGTTAGTTATCTAGTGCATGTGTGTGTTTAAGCACTAGTTACTTTTTCCCCTTTGGTGTATCCCATTTCTTTTAATATGTCTAAAGATACCAAAGTTTCAGGTTTCAAGAAGTCTGACTCGTGCTGTCAGAAGATGTCTCTGACAGTCACACTTCTTGTTTATTGCTTGGGTCCCCTACACCTACAGGACTCTTGCTCGGTCTGCCACGCCTTCAGCCAGAGTCCTGCAGGAGCATAGGAACAAGCTCATTTTGAGAGGCTGACTTAAGCCAGAAGGATCCCCGGCTAAGCTTCTGTCGGGGTAATCCTTAAAGCCGGCCAGACCGTCTGCTCCCTGTTCGAAGCAGTCGCCGAGCGGAGCTCCTTCCTCCTCGTCTGTTCCGGCTGGAACCGACATCTCGAGACCTCAGTTGGCTCTGACCTTAGTGTCGGAACCTTCTCTGAGCCGAAAACACTCAAGGTCTCCAACTATAGAGTCTGTCCGTTCGGCTCCGAGGTCTCCATTGCTTCAGTCGGAGTGAAGCCATAGGTCCCACTCCTCTCTGTCTTCCAGGCTTATCCGATCATGACTTGGAGAGGGTGGTCAGTAGGCTCCTAAAGTCGCAGGCCCTGGCCAAAATTTTGACCAGCCCTTCTCAACAGACTGTAGCTACCCCTGTGTTTTCTGCAGTTCCTCCTCCGACTCTTCCACTGTGTTCGGAGCCGGAGCTCGTTTGGGCTCGAATCATAGGTACGTCGGAGCCGATACCACACCTTTCGGCTCCCTCGTCTGCTCCGATCTCTTTGTTGGTTCCGTCCTTGGAGGGATCTGGGCACCGAGACTCCCTAGTCGGCTCCGAGGGGGTGAGTGGCATCGGACCGTTGTCCGACCCCGTTCTCCCTCTTGGGGCCTCGGCACAGGTGAGCTCGGCCCCGACACCGACCTTGGAGCCGTCCCTCTCTGTGCCGGGAGGGGTTAATGTCTCTTCGGAGTGGGGAACCCTCTTCCCTGCCGGATAGGGGCCTTCGAGGTCATGAGGAGTGTGCTTACTCCTGTCTGCTCCACGATCAGCCCCTTCGGCTTCTCCCCCATGGTGCCTGCATCTGTCTCTGTCCACCCTCCTGACCCCAAGCGTGGAGAACAGGGGCTCCAGGTTGCCCTATTGGGCGTATCTTCCTCTTCCGAGGCCTCCCCTGATCATTCAGAGGAGCCCCCCTCGGAAGAGAAAATGTAAGAGGAAGCATGTTGACTCCCCCAAGTCAGTCACGTCTGATACCGACTTGGAGGATTCAGAAGGGTCCCCAAGGTCCCCCTCTGAGGACGTCTCCTTTTCAGACATCCTTGAGATCCTTAGGCAGAGGGGGAACTGGACTGCCCTCAACCCTTCCGAGGACAAGTCTGTGTACCTGGACGCGTTTGGTTGTCACCCTTCCACCTCCTGGGTGTCTCCACCTTTCGACCTGCTCATGGACGTGGTGGTTTGGAAGGCGTGGACAGCCCCCGGACACAGTAGAACCAACCCGCCGCAGGCCCACTAAGTTCATCACGGCCCCATCTGACAATCCCTGACAAAAGGGGTCCCTGTTGATGCCATGGTGGTGGCAGCAGCCACTAAGAAGAAGTTGGCTGACCCTTCGGTACCTGTCCACCCACCTAATAAAGAATCTAGGACAATGGACAGGTACGGGAAGCGGATGTTTTCTTCAGCAACCTTTTACATGCGGTCGCTGTATTATCTGTGCCATTTCACTCGCCTTCAAAGGGATCTTTTCAAGGAACTGGGTGATACCCTTCAGGATCCATCAGCTGCGGGGTCTCAGGATAAGATTAACTCCCAGCTGTCGACCCTTAACTCTATAGTCAACTCCTCCATGCGGCTCATTTCTTATGCAGCCGATGGGGCGAGTAGGGCCTCAGGTACAGGCGTGGCTTTGAGGAGACATGCCTGGATGCGGTTATGTAACTTTGCTGACCCCTTTAAGGTGTCCTTCACCAATACCCCCTTCGATGGTTCGGCTTTGTTTGGACCATAGGTGAAGGATACCCTTACCAGGTGTGAGCAGGAAGGGAAGGCTCTCTGCCATGGGAGTCTGTTTTTCTACTCCCTCTAGACCATACCCTAAAGGTCAGAAGAGTGGAAAAATGTGGTTTCGGAAACCCCAGGGAGTTGTGCCTGACACACGTGGCACGTTTTCCTCCAGGGGCAGAGGAGGAAACAGTAATAGATGCCGCCCAAGGGGCAGAGGGGGTCCGCAAAATCAGGCTAGCAGAGAATCTTTCTCTGACAAACCTTTCAGCACCCCTGAGGGGCTGCCCGACTGCCACCTTCTGAGGCAGTTTGGGGAAGATTGTCACTGTACCCAGAAGCCTAGCGAATCCTCACACAAGACAAATAGGTATGGTCTATCATATCCGAAGGTTACAAAATCCCCTTTCTCCACACCCCTACACAAACAGGTCCCTTTCAGATATTCCACCCGGTCTAAGGGAACAAGCAGTACTAGAAATTTCAAAACTGCTAAAAAAAAAGGGAGGGGGGCCAGCCAGTCCCAGCAGACCAGCAAGGATCCAGGATTTACTCCAAGTTCTTTTTGGTACCGAAAAAGACCGGGGACTGGAGACCCATTTTGGATCTCAGCAGGTTAAACAAATCTGTTCAAAGAAGTTCCGGATGGTCACACTTCAGTCCATTCTACCCTTTTTGGGTCAGGACAATTGGATGTGCTCCATAGACCTTCAGGATGCGTACTACCATATCAAAATGGACAGGTGCTCCAGAAGCTTTCTCCGCTTCTGGCTGGGAGCCAGTCACTATCAATTCAGAGCCCTGCCTTTTGGTCTCTCCACAGCCCCCAGGGTGTTCACCAAATGCATGGCAGTGGTTACGGCTCACCTGAGACGGCGAGGATTCCAGGTGTTTCCATATCTAGACGACTGGCTCCTAACTGCTTCCACCAGGCATCAGCTACTGCGAGCCAGGGATTATACCATCCAAACTTGCTCCGAGCTAGGTATCTCTAAAAACTTTGAAAAGTCTGCATTGTGGCCTTGTCAATCTATAACCTTTATAGGCGCAAGATTAAATACAAAAGAGCTGTCGGCAAAACTTCCCTTGGAAAGAGTATCAGACATTCGCCGACATGTCCAGACCTTACTACAGTGCAAGAGAATTCAGGCCAGATTTGTACTGAAAACCTTGGGTCTAATGGCAGCAGCAATCACATTACTTCCCCTGGCTCGTTTTCACATGCGCGGATCCTTCAGTGGATGCTTTTTACCCAATGGTCGTTTCAGCAGCTTCCGATGTGTCACAACATAGTAATCAACCAATTGTGCAAAGAACACCTTTCTTGGATGGTCTCCTCTCAAGTACTTCAAGGCAGACTGTTTGTTCTTCCTCCTCCTGTTGCCACGCTGACAACGGATGCCTCCCTGATCGGGGGGGGGGGCATTTTCAGGACAGGACTGTCCAGGGCACTTGGCAACCTCTAGAGTACCACCTGCACATAAACGTCTTGGAGATGAGCGGTACTTTCAGCGTTGCAAGCTCTTCAGGACTCTCTACCCACCGGGACTATTGCAATTCAGACGGATAATATGTCTGTAGTGTGGTACATCAACAAGCAGGGTGGAACCAGGTCCTAGCCCTTATGTCGAGAAGCACTCAGACTCTGGCAGTGGGCGATCTCCTCTCAACGGTTTCTGATAGCAATGCACATCCCCGGGAAGTCCAACATCATAGCGGACAGGCTAAGCAGAGCTATTCTCAAGCCTCACGAGTGGTCTCAGTCAGTAGCGGACAAAATTTTCCGCAGATGGGTCAATCTTGCAACCTTTTCACAACCCCTCTCAACAGCCAGTGCGACGACTACTTCACTCTTCCCCCTCCCCGGCCACTCCCCCAGAGACGCTCTAGTTCACGATTGGCCTCGGGGTCTTCTGTATGCATTCCCACCTTTTCCCTTAATTCCCAAACTAATTCAGAAAGCGACCGCATTGAGATCCAGGATGATCCTCATTGCCCCTTACTGGCCTCGACAAATTTGTTTCCCATTCCTGCATGGTCACCTGCTGGAGCAGCCTTGGAATCCGGACCCAGTGCCAGACCTCTTGGTCCATCAGTCGGGCGGGCTGCACCAATCCCTTCAGTCTCTCAACCTCACAGCTTGGTTGCTCCACTTCCAACCTTAGCCAGGCTTCCACATATTTCTCAGCCAGTGCGTGAAATCATCCTTTCTTTGCGCAAATCTACTACCAGGAAGACTTGTGCTAGTAAGTGGAAATGTTTCTCTTTCTGGGCGGAGGCTAGAAATATAGATCCCTTTACAGCTCCTGTCCATCACGTTCTAGATTTTTTGGCAGAACTTTTTCGAGCAGGTTCATCTGCCACCATTAGGGTCCAGTTGGCTGCTATTGCTAATTTCCATGCTGGCTTGTCAGAAACCAGCATCATGTCCCACAAACTTTGTAAAGCCTTTCTTAAAGGGACTATTTTACCTAGGCCCCCGGTTAAAGATCCCCTGCCTCCGTGGAATTTAAACCTGATATTAACTTCCTTGATTCTACCTCCTTTTGAACCTGTGGCCTCCTCTTCCTTAAAATTGCTCTCTTGGAAGACAGTTTTCTTAGTAGCCATCACCTCAGCTAGAAGAGTGTCAGAGCTTCAAGCCCTCTGTATTAGTCGTCCTTATCTTGTTTTCCACAAGGATAGAGTTTCACTCAGGATTAATCCTTCCTTTCTACCCAGAATACATTCTGAGGCAAACCTGAATCAGGCTATTGATCTTCCTGTCTTTTTTTCCTAACTATTCGAACAGAGCTGAACAAAAGTTGCACCAATTGGACGTTCACAGACAATTACGTTTCTATTTGGATAGGACTAAACAAACAAGAAAATCTGGCCAACTCTTCCTATCCTATGCTGAGGGCAAGCAGGGCCTGCCAGTTTCTAAAGTAACCTTATCCAGGTGGTTGGCCTCTATTACTTTGATTTGTCAACTAAGACATAAGGAACTCCCCACAAAACCAAAAGCTCATTCCACCAGAGCATTAGCTATGTCGGTAGCTTTTCAAGCAAGACTACCAATGGAATCTATTTGTGCTGCAGCCGCATGGGCCACTCCTCATACCTTCATTTCACATTATAAGTTGGATCTTGCTTCCAGGAGTCAAGCTGATTTTGGTTCCACTGTGCTCAAGAGTCTGTTCCGATGAGCCACCCAGGACTAAGGTGCTAGGGACGCTGTCCCATCCAGCAAGAATGAAGACGAGATAGACAACTTAACATTAAGAAGTTATGTACCTACCAATAACGTTCCATGTTAGTTGTTGTCTTCTCGCCTTCTTTCTTGTGTCCCACTTTCCATGCCCCTAGCCTGGACAGACAGAGAAGAATCCCTTTTGAGGCCTTCTTCCTCTAGTTGACCTTTTTCTAGGTCGCATCCTCCTCTGCCTTTAGCACTGTAGGTAATCCTTGTAGTTTTGACAGGTGTCTCCAAAAAAAATTGTTTTTCGATGATGTTAGCTCTGCCAAACGAGATCTGGGTATATGACGCCTAGCATTGTGGGATATGGGGAGTCTTCGAGCCGGTAAATAGCTCTCAAGCTTTAGTAGAAAGCCGAGTCGGTGCCGAGGATTGGCTCCGAACCCATCCAGCAAGAAAGAAGTCGAGAAGAAGACAACTAACATGGAACGTTATGGTAGGTACATAACTTCTTATGTACGAATGCATTAGAAATGAAGCTAAGTAACTTAAGCATTTATACAAACTAGCTGTCTCACATGTAGATGTTCACACACTATCTGTACTCACAAAATGGCACTGAAGCTAGCATTTGCCTGATATAAGCACGTTCTGGTCTTAGAAATACTTCTTAAAGGTAAAGCGCATCTGTTATTCTACAAAGCCCAATCACCAGACCTACTTCAGGAGTCTCTCATTCACCACCTCTGTTCTAGAGAGTCTAGGCTTCCCTGTAAACTAAACTATCACGAGTCCTTTGACCCCCTTTAGAAGACCACATTTTTCTGGACTGCAGGATTCAAACAAGATGCTAGCTTCCCTACTCACACAAAAGGTGCCTTTCCTCCCCTCTTACTTTCCAGGGCATCTTGCCTCTCCGTTCTGACTGCCAGCGACTTCCTACACCTTCTGGGGTTCATGGCATCTACTATCGCCATGCTTCCCTGGGCCAAACTGCACAAGACTCTTTGAATGCAACACCCCCACCCACTGAATTTCATGATTCCACTCCTACCTTGCATAAAAAAGGAGTTGGATTGGTGGATACTTCAGGTAGCCAAAAATCCTGGTCTTCCCCTACAGCCACCGCTTCCTGACAGTCCAGGCAAGAGGCTGGGGTGCAACTCTACAGTCCTGGAGGGTCAGGGATGTGTGGTCTCCCACACAGGCAAAGGAACATAACGTAAAAGAAATGAGAGCCCTGATTTTTGCTTTGAAAATCTTCAAACCTAAGCTTATTCCAGGGATACTGAGGTGGTTCACAGACAAACACCACTGTTCAGTGGTATATCAACAAGCAGGGGGGGAATGAAGTCATATCTTCTATGCAGATTAGCCGTATACACTTGGGAGTTGGCTTTCAAAGCTAAGTCTCCCTTCATGCACTTCACCTTTCCTTGGCTCACAGTATGGTGGCAGACGCATTAAGCATGTCCATGACCCAGTCCCATGAATGGATGTTATACAGGGATGTTTTTCTGGGCCTGATCGTCATTGGGGGTACATCTGTGATCTCTTTGCC
Organism: Protopterus annectens; assembly: GCF_019279795.1. Classification (NCBI taxonomy): domain Eukaryota; kingdom Metazoa; phylum Chordata; order Ceratodontiformes; family Protopteridae; genus Protopterus; species Protopterus annectens. The sequence goes on from NC_056735.1 coordinate 360,474,114, forward strand.
TCCTCCATGAACAGACAACTTCCAGAATTTAGTGCCAGGGGTCCACACCTCCTGGCATGGAAGGTTAGACACTGTATCATTTTTTTGGAAGAGGCTGTTTCTGTATACACCCCCCCCACCTCTCCCCCAAAACGTCCTACTGAAGATTCACCAGGATCAACCAAAACTCCTTGCTGGTGACTTCTTTTTGGCCTAGGCAGCACCGATTCCCTCTTTTCCTTCACTTAGCCAGGGGCAATCATCCCAAGTTACCCCACAGGATGGCTGTACATAGACCAGAACAGGGAACCCTGATACATCAAAGCTGTCAACTCTGAACCTGGGTTTGTGGGTGATAGGAATTTGATTCCCTTTAGACATCTGTTTTCAGAGGACATACTTCATGTTATGCAGGAGGCCGGAAATCCTATATTTCCAAATGGAAAAGGTTTTCTGTCTGGTGTTGCAGGAAGAATCTGCAGGCACTGTTAAGACAAAACCACTGGAACATCCACTGTGTGAACTGATGAAAGGTGGCCTATCCTACTTTTCAGTGAAGGCTGACCTTTCCGCTGTCTCAGGTAAGTCTGCCTTTGTCACCCCCTTTAGCCTCGAGGTTAGACGTGAAACTTTTCCTAAAAGGCATCCTTCATATTAGACCACCAAGGAAACAAGCCACTCCTCCTTGCGATCTCAAGTTTGTGTTGGAGAAGCATATATTGGCACCTTGTCAGCCAGCAAGAAGTTCTTTTATGCAGCATTGCACGTGGAAAACAATTTTTCTGTTTGCCATTATATCTGCTAGAAGGGTTTCTGAGCTGCAAGCTCTGTCTAATCTTCCCTTCACAGTTTTCCTCAGGGGCAGGGTATCCTTGCGTACCTACCCTTCCTTTATGCCTAACGGGGTCAATGAGTTCTCTTGATCAGTCTGTCAATCTTCCCACCTTTTGTCCTTCCCCCTCAATCTAAAAATGAGAGAATCCTGCATTCTGTGAATGTGCACAGGCAACTCAGATACCTGGATAAAAACCAAGCCTGTCTGTAAATCTGAACTCCTGTTTGTGTCCGACCACCCAAGGGTCCTGGTTCAGCTGGTTTCCAAGCAAACTGTTTCTCCTTGGATTTCTAAAGCTGTTTCTGTTACTTGGCCAATGGTAAGAGCTAAGAGCCTTTCTCCTCTAGTGAGGGAACACTCCACTAGAGCAGTATCCTCTTCTGGGGCTTTCATTTAAAGGCCTGGACACTTGTTCTATCCTGGAGGTGGCTACCTGGTCCTGTGTTCATACTTTCACTAAACATTATAAACTCGTTATCTCCAAATCCAGGACTGCTTTTAGTAGGGCTTTTCTACATGGCTTTGTAGAAAAAACTTCTGCTCTTCCTCCCCAGCTTTCCCAAGCATGAGTTTTGGCATTCTCCCGTATATGATGAATACTGCAGCATGTGAATAGAAGAACATAGGTTAGTTATGTAAAATCTTACCATAACCATAAGTGTCCTTTTTTTCTATGTGCTGCAGTATTCCTACCCCCCTTTTTCCCCCTGATGCTTGCCTGTCTTTCCTGTTGATATGTTTTCACCTAGGCTCAGTCTGGTACTTGGCAGCAGTCAGTTCTGAGGTTGGTGTGTGCTGATGTCTGCTTTATTCCCAATGTCCCTTTATGACTGACGTACGCGATAGGATGTGCGGTGTTGCATGTACCTAGCAGCAGCATGTAGACTTTAGTATACTGGCTGGACGTACGAGTTAGCCATGGGGAACTCCCCTATGTGAAGACTACTGCAGCATATAGAAGAGGAGGACGTCTGTGCTTATGGTAAGATTTTACACAATTAATCTTTCTAAAGACTTTAACCTTGCTTGTAATGCAAATAGGATCAGCCGGCAAGAGAAGTGCATATCCCAGAGACTATGGAACAGCCTCTGCATCCATGTAAAGCAGAGTTCTCCCTAACCCAATTCAAATGTAACTTGGACAACTGGACGGGAAGCAGGAAGTTGATCCTAAATTTGGCACCTACATCTCTAATGAACACAGGCAACTATAAATGCTTCATCTAGGCCCCTGCTTGTAAATGCTTAATCTCCCAGTCCCCTGCTTATACTTAAGGGTAACCGAACTTGTCAGGGATTTGGGATGCATGGATTGCCTTAAAAATCTTTTGTGGTTGTTCGCCTAGTAAACGCCTACAAAACTGTGAAGCTCTGTGGTGCTTGACTCGTTTAAAGGCATGTCTTTGCACTCAGATTCCCTGTCACCTGCTCCCACAATGTCTGACTGGTTTGACAGAGTGCTTACTCCCACAAGCATCTAAACAGAAACCCTAAAGCAGATCCCTCAGTAGTTTCTACTGAATCCACTAAAGGAATGACAAAGGGTGCAACTAGTCATCCACTGCCCAATGACGGGAAAAGCAGACGTTTAGACAGGTTTGGCTATAAGGCATGTACTTCAGCTACCCTTTCCATGAGGGTACTAAATTGCCAGTTCCAGTTGCTGAAGTACTTGGAATCCTTTCAGGACCAAATTATTAGTACGTTGCAGACAGTTTCTGATGAAGCGTTGTCCTAAGGAAATTCAGGAGATAACTAGAGCAGGCTTAAGGGTTTCCTGATGGTCCGTCCAATGTTGGCTTGATGCATTGTGTAGAGCAGTAGCCACCTGGCTTAGTCATTTGCAGACATGCATGGCTCAGGAATGAACCACACTAAGATCAGGTCAAGCGTGAGCTACTGGGTGCTCCATTTAGACAAGGAGTTCCTGTTCGGATCCCCAGCTGAACAGATGTTCAAAAATTTGGACAAAAACAGAAAATTAAAACTGAGTTTTATCTGTCACCTACACCTAGGAATGATAGGAACTAGCCTTCCAAGTCATATAGCAACAACCCCCCCCCCCCAAAACAGGACATAAGGAAGGTTCCTTCTACTAAGAAAGCCAGACAGTCCAGAAGATGGCAACCAGAGCAAACAAATACTAGGGAGTTCAAAAGAAGCTCACCTGGCACAAAGACCAACTCTGACTAACCTCAGCCCCGATCCCTCTTTCAAACCATGACCATTGACCCAGTGGGTCTTGATAAAACAAAGGGGTCTAATCCATTCAGTTTAAGGGGCCCCCCTCCAGGCATACCAAAGCCATCAAGGAGCATTAGAGAGTCTCTTACCACCTATCCTTATAGATTTGCTGCAACAAGGATCCGTTCAATCTGTTCCTCCTGTACAAGGAGGAGGGTTTTATTCAAGTATTGTTTTCTAGTCCCAAGAAAAGAAGTCACATGGAGATCTGTCTTGGACCTGTCGAGGCTAAACAGAATCCTTTTTTCCAAAATTCAAAATGCGAACCTTACAAAAGTTACTCCCCATATTCTTTCAGGATGCATACATGGTTACTCTAGACCTAAAGGATGCCTATCTTTACATCCCTGTTGTGCACTACCACCAAAAATATCAGCAGGCTTGCACTACCGGTTCTATGCTGAATTTGCTCTGTCTGCTACTCCAAGATTTTTCATCAAGTGCTTAGCTCTACTGATAGCACATTGTCAAACCCTAGGGGGTTACATTTGCATTTAACTGGATGACTGTCTCATACAGGGAAGATCCACAAAACAGACCTATAAACGTTTTACAGGTAACATTGGACTACTTGCAGAAAATAGGTCTTGCCCTAAACTTCTGCAAGTCTCACTCTTCCACAGACATTCTCTTCAGAACCCTCATAGACTCCATGCAGCAAAAAACCTTCCTTTCACAGGGGAAAAATTTGTATAAAGCTGCAATGATTCCATAAAAAAAAGGGGGGCAGCATTTTCATTCCCTGGAAAAACTCCTGTTTCTCCTTCCTTGCCTAAAAAAGACAGACAAATCATTTTACAGTAGCCAGGCACAAACCTTTCTCTGAAAGAGGCAGACAAGACCATGACTAGAGATAGCTAAGACATAGCTGGGGTCTCACTTTGGAATCCTGATGGTGCAGGGCAGCTGAAACCCAGATGAGTGGAAGCTACATATCAACCAAAAAGAGTTGTTAGCTGTCTACTAGCAGTGAAAGCCATTCAACAGAGCCAAACACCAGGAACATTACAGATTTGGACAGACACCACAATCTTGTTACGTAAGGGGGTGCCTTTTCCTACCTCTTATGCAGTCATTCTATGAACACTCTGCTGTTTGCACAAGACCTGCAACTGACACTTATAGCATCTGACATTACAGGACTGAACAGTACCCTGGTGGACTCCTTAAGCAGGGATTTTTTGAGCCCCAGTGAATGGATGCCGAAGAGGGAGACTTTCCTGGACTTAACCTTTGCAGAGGGTAATTCTCTCTAGATCTTTTTGCCTGCAACCCTAATAACTTCAGAGGTTGTTCTTCAGAACCCAGCAGGCAGGGACAAGGAAAATAGATGCATTTTTGTTCAGATAGACCAACCTGCTTCTGTATGCCTTTCCACCCCTTGCCCCTGATTCCCAGGGTAGTGATAAAGGCCAGCAGACAGACCAACTATTCCCATTGCCCTACACTGGCAAAGAGAATATCTTTTTTATTCTCTCCTTTTGAACCTCAGTGAAAGGAGATTCCACCCTCTCCACGGGTGGTAGAGCTCAGCCAGGTCAAGAACTTTGTATTCCATCTTCACCTAGCTACACACAAACTGACACCCTGGAGGACTGGGTTTCAACACTAAAAAGTTATCTTCTACTCTGAGGTGCTAACCATCCTTAGACAAACCCACCACCAGAAAGTCATACCTAGGAAAATGGAAGAGATTATCTTTTGCCATAGGAAGAATACCAGCCCATCTGGCAAACAATTCCATGTTAGCAATACCTTTTGGGTCTGTTCAGCCAAGGCTTGCCTTATTGTAGCATTAAGGTGCATGCTTTTGCCATCTCACCTTGCTGACTACATTCCCTACCTTTTACACTCATCCCCACCTGAAGCTATTGCTAAAAGGGTTCATTCACTTGAGGCCACCCAGAAGGGGCCCATTGTCTACCCATGATCTGAATTACATGCTAGAAAAACTCACCCTGCCTCTCTGTGAACCAAGCAGCATTTTCCTCAAAGATGTTCACTTGGAAGGCCACTTTACTAATAGCCTCCTTCAGAAGTTTGGTCATCTGAGGTTCAAGCCCCTGTGTGCAAAGACTCTTTTTCATGGATAAGGAGTAACCCTTAGAACTAGTGTATCCTTCAAGCCTAAGGTGGTATCAGAAACTTAGTTAAACCAGGCTCTCAACCTGCCAGTTTTCTTTCCCATCCATCAGAACAAAGTGGAGCAAATCCTTCATTCCTTGGATATACACATATAAATTTGGTACTACTTAAGACTAAACCCCAAACTAAAAAGGTACTACTTAAGACTAAACCCCAAACTAGAAAAGAACAACTGTTGGTTGCTTTCGTGTAAGGGAAGGAGGGCAACACCACTGAAAACCTCTTTCTGATCATGTCAAGGCCCAGTTCTGCAGGCACAGGGCAGCTACCACTGCCTTCCTCAGAGTTCCTATAGAGGCCATCCTAGAAGCTGTCACCTGGAAATCTGTGCACACCTTTATAGAACACCATTTAGGTATTGCATCAGTAGCTAGAGTAGGGTTTGCTACAGACGTCCTGCAAAGCCTTTTTTCCCTAATAGCCAACAGCATCTCCTACCATCCCATGTACAACTTATTAACACTGCTTAGAAAGACCTGAAGATGGAGCTGATGGACACCCTTCTGCCCTGATGTCCAGATGTTGGTCCTCAGATGCCTGTCCACTTGGAATGATGTAAAGGACATGCTTCTGCATATCTGAAAGATCCAAGAATCAGTACTGCAACATCTACAATTCTGGTAAGTACTTTTGTCTCTATTGTGTCAGGGAAAGACTTGAAGTTGCTTAATTTATCCTTTGACAGGTTAGTCCCACTAGGCTGTTGACCTCTCTTCAGGGGAGACCTGAGATGGCATTTATACTGCTAGGGAAAATTTGGCCACGGCCTCAGGGAATTTCCTCAGCTCTTTTTTTTAATAGGTGCCATGGGATCTTTTACATCCACCTGAGCTACCACCAGCCAAAGCAGATGGGATCTCTGTTTAATGTCTCATCCGAAGGACAGCACACACTCTAGTGCAGCAACACCACTTACACTCCTGCGGTGTCAGCCAACTATCTGTCTGGTGTATGAGCAGAACTCTTAGCCTTATGCACCAAAGGTGAGTGTGCTAACTGTTGTGCTGCTGACGCTTGTACTTTCCAATTGCTCTGCCACCAGTGTTTTGTCACATCTACTAATTTCTTCCGTAGTAAATGTCTGTGATCAAAACCCACTCTTATAGAAGAGTAACCAGTGTTTGCTTAAGGAATGTTTGTATTTGTAGCTTCCAGTAGAGGGTTAGAGTTATGACCTCAACCTGTTTGACCCAGGATTTTAATGCCTTGAGTTCTGGAGGAATCGGTGAGGGAGAGTGGAGTGAGCTTCTATAAATGCTTGCCCTTGGTGGGATGGGGGCATTCCACTGCAGGATTAGCAGCTGCTAGATGAACACTACCAGGAGTATGAGTTTGGATGAGTCGAGCATCCCTCCCCTCATTTAATGCACGTAAACTGGAGTGCACAAGTACAAAGGGGAAGGCAGCATAGATCCTTATCTCAGTGACAATAAATGTGCCCCCCCCCCACAGTGGGGTTGGGCACAAAAAAAATCTTTTCTGTTCTACATGGATGACTGCTCCATGGTTTGCTGTTAGCCTGTAAAAAGTAGAACGAATGTAACAGATAAGGAGTAGCTCATCGGCGATGTAGGGGGAGCTGAGTGCGTATAACAGTTACACTCCTTATTGCTGACATTTGTCGAATGGCCATTTGGTCCTTAGTTTAAACTTTCTGAAAACAATTTATGGCTGTGGAAATGGTAGTTAAGGAGTTCACTGTCTAGAGTTTTCTGCTCTTCAGTTACTACTTGGCTTTCAGCCCAACAAAATGGTGTGGCGGGGGGGGGGGGGGGCATCACCAGTGGTCCTTAACATTAGATTTAACAAATGCATTCTCACAGTATTTTACTACTAGAGAATCTTCCTTTGTTTTGAGTGGTGCTTCTGTCAGCTGCAGCTGTTGGAGTTCCTTTTAAGGTTAGCAAGTACATATTTTTATATTAATCTCTACAAATTAAGAAACCTTAAGAAGTTTGCTTTCTGGTGGCAGTGGACTTTGAGATTAGCCTGCACCTGTAGGTGGCATGTTATGTCATGTCAGCCTTGAACACAGATGTCACCAAACATGAGATTTTGCTGAAAATTGTTTTTCTGTTAATTGAAAAATGCCCAACTGAGTGTATGCTGGGTTCCCTACTAGATTAACCAATATAAAAGAAAAAATAGGGGCACCACCACCACGGCTGTGAAACTAGCTTTGCTAGTAGAAGTATTAAAATGTTCAAAATGTAGTAAAAAGAATAAAATAAAGTCCCTTCATTCAACAGATGAGCGCTTTCGGGTTAACCTTCAGATCGTCTGAAGAAGGTTTAACCAAAAGCGCTCATCGTTTGTTGAATGAAGGGATTTTATTTTATTCTTTTTACTACATTTTGAACGTTTTAATATTTCTACTAGTAAAGCTTGTTTCACAGCCATGGTGTGGTGTCCGGATTTTTTCTTCTATCTATGTACTTCTTCCAGCACCACCTTTAGTAGTTAACCGGGACTTTGGCAGATTAACCAATATGGTTGCAACATAGTTGTGAAACATTTATTGTCACAGTAGACTATATTTTTTTTAGTGTATGTATTAATTTTTTCAGTCTTTATTTCTGTAAATGCTGCTGGGTTCATTTTGAGGTTATAATTAAGTTTACTGTTTTTTTTAGGCAGGAAAGCATGAGGCCATTGTTAAAAATGTCCATGACCTTCTCGCTAAATTGGCATGGGATTTCTCTCCTGAGCAACTTGATCACTTGTTTGATTGCTTTAAGGTACGCTTTTCTACTCCATCTTCAAGGAAATATTTCTCCAGAAACCTAAAATTTATTTTTTTACTTTGTTTTTATTTTCTGTGCAGTACTGATGCATCTTCATCAGTTTTAAGTATTTAGTAGTATTTTGCAGCATTTTGTATCCCTTATTGATATAATGTAATTTTGTTTTACAGACTGGCCTTCATCTTCCCATTGCATTTAACATTTTTAATTCTTTGCTTCATTGACTAGCACACTGTTTTATCTGTGTTTTGATCAGCGTTGCTTCTCTTGGCATAACTCCCTCACCATTTTATCAGCAGGCTACTAAAGACTTTGCTCAGTTCTTAATATTTTTGCTTTTTGGAGCTTCCATTGACTCATTTGTTAAACCTGTTACCATGTAAAGTGGCCTTTTAACTCACTTTTTTGTGGTATTCATATCAGATTCTGTACATTTATTTACTGATTAATTTTATAGTAGTGGCACTTGTAACCAGGTTAGTTAAGGTAGTCTCAATGTGCAAGTTTCTTGTCATACAGACTACTACAGTGACATAGTTTGTACATGTTCTGTTAAAGGAAGTAGCACAAGATTTTACAGACTATTGCTACGAGCAAAAATATTGTAAAGTCCAGTGCAGACAGGAAATGGGTGTATTTGAAGATAGATTTTGAGACTAAGATTTCTTTGTGGTAAGGAAAACCTTCATATTTAATTGGAGATGGCCTTCAGTGATTTGTACTTTTGTTGCCAATCTGCGATTCTGACACTTCCCTGGACTACTCATTTCTTACATTCTTATTTTGTTTTTGCAGCAGAGGTGTGTAATTATAAATATGGTATTTGATTATCAGTTGTAAATTTAATGCATAATACTATTTTGTCAAGAAAAAGGCAACACAACAGTAAAACTGCAGTAAATTGCTGGATAACATTGCTAAACATTACTGTGTTTTAAACCTCTCCATTGAGAACCGAGTTCTTAGGTGTGTGGGAGGAGGTTTCTATTTATCAGTTAGTGGAGAAATGGGACCCCAATTTGTTTCTATTTATATAGCTTGTTCTGATTATCACAATGTGTGTCCTGAGCAATGCAGACCAGGTGTCCATATCCACAGCACTAGTCCCCAGTTCAGTTTGCTGGATTTCTTGGCATTCCCAGGCAGGCAAAAGAGAGTTTCTCCTGGGTTTGCTGTTGGAATGCTCCTGGTGTACCACCAGCAGATGACTTCTCTTAACCCACAGGAACATTTATACTAAGATCTCCTGAGTTGCAGTGACACCAGTCTGTTTCTGGACATAAGCCCAGTGATCCTGAAGAGGAATCTCATTTGTTCTAGCATGAGATGTCTTATCCTTTTGAACCATTGCCCACTGTATCTGGTCATAGGTGAGGCTGAAGAACATAATCACTTTGGTGATATAAGGGCATTTTCCCGACACAACCCTCAATTTTACCACAGTCCACTACAGGGTGTGCAGCTATTAACCTCTGAGATCCACCAGCCTCATACCCTGTACCTGTTGTTTTCATTCTTAAAACAAGATCCATTACACTGTATCTGCGATTTTGGAGTTGGTACTCCTTCATGGACAGAATACATTCCATTCTCTCACAGAAGAAGACTATTCTCTGTTTTGTACGTCCTTTTTCTCCCATCATGTCTATGCATGGCATCAAACTACTCCAGAGTACAGTGATGAAAGTTCATTGCATGCAAAGAAGATATATTTATATACAAATTAAGATGCAGCCTTCGGTTTCCTTGTCTGGATACTTATCCAGTCTGTGCTTTGCTTTACTGTACTGTCTTTGAACTTGTCAGTAAGTTGTTAAAAATAAGATGCCCATTAGAAGTTCTAAACCCCCTTGAATGTATTTATCTGTATGCCAAGAATGTGGAAGCACAATTCTGTAATCCAGAGGCCAAGTATTGTGCAGCACAAGTTCTACAGCCCTGTTTTTTTTAATCAGTCTACAAAATATTTCAGGGAATGCAGTCCACTTAACAGACTTGGACAATTTGGACAGACTCTCAAACTTTGTAGTGTATTTTTCAGGAACAATTCATATTCACAATTGCTGTGGGAGTAATGCTTGGGACTTTGGCTGGATGTCTGGCCTGAGTCAAAATACTTTGCCCCCTTCCTGTCTACGCCAGTTGGACATTTTCCCTTCTGGATTTTGTCTTTGGTACAGGAGAGGTGTGCCCATTTTGTCTTCAGTTTCCTAGTTAAAGTAGGGACTTGCATTAGTCTTCTCACATAGTGTTTTCTTCTGTTCAGCTTGGCTTTTAGACAAGTTTATTAATTCAGCTTGGCTCCCATACTCTATAGAAGTGCCCTGTTGAGGAAGAAAACCATGTTTTTGCATTTTTAAAAGTTTAGATAAAGTATCAGGGAATGTAGATGCCAGAGTTATATGGTCAGTAATTGTACTGTATGCAGAAAATGGATACCTGTGTATGTTTTGTTTCATTACATACAGTATGACACAGTGACTTTGTCCCCATTCCTTTAGGTGCTTCCAGAGGACTGTCAAGCAGAGATCTATATTTTTGAGAGACTTTCTGGAGTAGAAAAGGCTGTGCACACCTCTTCTAAGCTATGACATTGACCCTATTGTCCAGTTGAACCCTGTTCAAAAGTAGTAGAAAAGGTCCCTGGAGAGGAGAAATCCTAAGAGGCCATCAAACACATCTTTGGAGTATGGACACCTTAAGCTTGAAATTGTCTTGGTTGTGGCACTTATGTAGCCTCCAGCCTTGCATACTGAGCGAAGACCTGAAGATCATCTTCAGGAGACAACCATGCACTTTGACTACAGCACATTACCCAAACTGCAACCCTTCAGTTTTTGGTGTCTCCAGCTGACTCCCTCAGCTTCTGTTTTTGATACCTGTTTTTGATAACCAAAGGCAGTCTGTGAGATAGTTGGCACCTGTTTGACTGGAGACCTCAAAGATAGTCACTAACCTCAGAAGCAAGGTTGACATCCAAGACTAATGTCCTTCATCTTGCTACAGCTTTGACTGAGAGGTCCTTGGCATTTTCTCAATACATGATGAGATTGGCTCAGGACTTTTATTCTTTAAGCACTTGCAGTCATATTTGGTTCAGGCTTCTGTGTCCAGGTTCCCTTTAGAGAAAAGATGGCCTGTTGGGACTATTCTAAGCTTACCAAGGCTAAACAAGTTCCAGAATTCAGAATGCTAATCTTGTAAATCCTTTTTGCTGCCTTTTTTTTTCTCAAGCCATCGTCTGTACCATGGAACTGAAAGGTGTCTACCTGCATTTACCTATAGCCTAATCAGATGGCAGGACTTAGTTTTGAAGCAGGGTGTTCTCACTTCTAGTCTGCTTTTTTCCCTTTGGTTTGATTATTGACTGTGTTCTTGGCTCCAGTAAATGGCTTCTGCAGAACCAAGGGCTTGCCTATCTGCCCCTACCTGAATAATTTCATATTTCTGGCATCATCCCTGAAGGAGAGACTGTGCTCTGTAGTATGATCATGCGAGTCACCTTTACTTTCCATGTAGTAGGAGTCTCTACTGATGGTTGAGTCTATTGCCCGGCTTGTCTTCCTGAGCACCCTCCCCCATCACCTGGCTAACGTCATTTCATCTCAGATATTTTTTACTTGATACCTAGGTAGCATCTGTCCGCACTGTTCAGTTCTTGCCAAACTTCGTGTGCATCGAGTGGAACTCAGTCAAGAAAAAGTCCATGCCTGTGACTGCAGATAATCAGGCAGAGTAGTCATCTTTTGGTAAGCATTAGTTAATTTTTATTGTTCATAGGTGTATACTAGGCTTATGACCACAGCAGCCTTTTTAGGATTAGCCATGTGTCCCAAATGTATCTGACAAATTTTAGGAACCTTAAGGTTATTTTAATGGCTATATGTATGCTTGGACGGTCAGTCATTTACAGTACGTGTCTGTCTGTTAGGGACCAAAAATCCAAAGAAACAAGAACAGCATGTAGGTAAACCAGGCAGGATACAAAATGCAAAGCAATAGTAAAAAAAAAAAAAAACCTCCAAAAGCCTGGAAACGTTGAAATAAAATGCAGCTTTTATTTCAAACAGGAAAAAAAAATCACACAACTTTGGATTTTTTTTTTGCTATTCTGTCTATTAGGGACATAGGTGACAGAGAAGGGATGGATTTCTGATTTCCCATTCACCGGTCCAAGTTGCACTTGAATTTGGTTAGGGAATAGCTATTTCACATAGATGTTCTTCGTGTTTCACTGTTGCAGTCATTACATTTGGGTAATCCTGCTGGCAGGTTGCCCTCAGCCGACCTGAATTCCAAAGTCTTGGGTCCTGTGTTGGCTGCTGTCGCCCCCTCCCTGACATATGGTCATCAGGGGTATAAAAGAAGCGGCTGGCACCATTTTCTTCAGTCTTTCTTGCCGTGTAGTGCCCGAAGCAGAAGCAGTTTGCAAGTGCTGGTTGGCCAACTCCTGAAATTTTCGTGTGTGAGTTTCAGATCCGAAGTCTTCAATAAAGCTAAGTACCCCGTTGGGGAAACTTTTTTTCTTGATCTAGACCAGTATCAGAAAAATTTAATTGTATTACTTGTGGAAAGCAAATACCTCATAAGGATTTTCATTCTTACTGTATTCCTTGCCTAGGCCCTGATCACAATGTTTCTGGTTGTCTGTTTCGTGCGAGATTTAACCAACGCACTATTAAGCGTCTGTATTCTTTTGCTTTAAAGTATTTTGGTAACGGATTTAATTATCCTAAAATGTCGTCTGATAGCCCTCCGACTACAGGAGTTTACAAAAAACGTAAAGAAAAGGATAAAGAAAAACAACCAAGGTCCAAAACAGATGAAGCTGCTTCTAAGCCAGTCACCGGTTCTCAGTGAGGCGCTTTCGCAGCCCCTGACACCCGCTACTTTAGTTGCAGGCCGCTACCGACTCCCAAATGGAGTCGGCCATGCCGCTGGATACTCTAAAAGTATTGGAGCCTCGGACGCTAATCCCTCAGATGGGTCTGGAGCCGCTGAACAGGTACTGGCTTCTGAGGGTTTATTCAGACCACAACATCTTTACATGAAAACGACTTCAGCTTCAAAGACTTAAAGCAGCTTCTAAAGCACACACACTCAGCCACGTGTACAGGCCTCTATGCCCAAAAAACAGTTGACCAAGATTGCCGAAGACCTGATTACTTTGATCAGGGGTTCCCATTCCCCTCCTGATAAAAGGCCTAGGCAAGAGATTGACTATGAATCTTCAGATCAGGTCTCTTTCTTCTGATTCCTCTTCTGATCAGGGATATTCTTTACCCTCCTATGAGGATTCTGATGCTGAAGAATCTATATCTTCAGCATCCCCTCCTGAGAATTATTCCTTTGGGGAAACCTTGCATACCATGAGGGAGCATTTTCACTGGGAAAGCCAAGATTTTTCAGAATCAAAAAAGAGGCTCGGGGATTTCCTCTTACTACCACAGCACAGGCCTCTAGCCATTCCTCCTGTGTTACACATTGTAGATGTGTTTTCGTAGTCTAGTTTGACCCCCCCCCTGACTCCTTACCTCCAGCCCTTGTTAAGCCTGACAGATATTACAGGGTTCCTGACTCTCTCAAATTTATTTTTATAAACCCTGCTGCTGACCCAGAAACTATTTCACAGGGTCCCAAGGGAGTTGAGGCCTTTACAACAACCCCCCCCCCTTGACGGGGATTCAAGAGCACTGGATAGATGGGGGGAAAAGGTTTACACATCTGCAACTTTGGCTATAAGGGCCTTAAACTGTCAGTTTCATATGCTCAAGTGTCAGCAACATCTCATGGGATTGCTTAAGCAGAAAATGATAAATTCTGAATGTGCTGAAAATAAGGAAATGCAGGATTTATTGCATGCAGCTGAACAAGCTAGAAAGCATAATTTTCAATGTGGTTTTGATTCTTTGGAGGCCTCCTGCAGGGCCGCAGTTACGGATTCTGTAATTAGGAGGCATGCTTGGTTAAAGGAACAAAATCTGCCAGATCATGTTAAGGTTAAGTTACTAAATGCACCTTTACAGCATGATACTTTGTTTGGTGCTAAGGCAGAAGAGGTGTTAAAGAAGATGGAAGACAAAGCTAAATCTATGCGAACTGTTAGTTTTTACAAGTACAGCCACCTAGGTTTAGTAGACACTGGCCTACAAAAAATTGGTCCTTTAATGTGTCAGACAGACCTCAAAGGGGTAGATCCCAGGCGCAAGGTTCTTATAGGTCAAAACAATGGGGTGCTTCTACCTCCAAAGCTGGAGAAGATAAAGCACAAGCATACAGAAAGCAGTCCCAATGACTTTCCCCTGCCTGCACCAAGCACTTAACTTCTGGCAGCACCCTTGGGGGGGAAAGTAGCACTTTTTGCTCAAAATTGACACATTATAACCCAGGACAAATGGGTTCTAAATAGTGTCACAAGACTACAAATTCCATTTCCATACTCTGCCAAAGGCAAACGGCTGGCTAGATCTGCCAAAAAATCAATGGGCAGAGGCGCAAAAACAAGTTTCTTCCCTCATGGACATGGGGGCCAGTCAACAAGTACTACAGCAAGAGCAGGGACAAGGATTTTACTCAAGACTGTTCTTGGTACCCAGAAAGGGCAAGGCCTGGAGGCCAGTACTGGACCTATCTATTCTGAACACATTCCTGGATATTCCAAAATTCAAAATGTTGACTTTGCAGCAGCTTCTGCCCATGCTGGGCAAGAATGGTTGGCTTGTGACTTTAGACCTAAAAGAGGCATACCTGCATGTTCCAGTCAGGCAATAGTGCAGAAGACGCCTCCGATTCAAGGCTGGTTCACTGCATTACCAATTCTCTGCACTGCACTTTGGCTTATCTACTGCGCCCAGGGTCTTTACAAAGTGCCTGGCACCAATAATTACATTTTGCAGACAGAGGAATACAAATAAGTTCGTGTTTCACTGTTGCAGTCATTACAATTGGGTTATCCTGCTGGCAGGCTACTCGCAGTCTGCCTGAATTCCAAAGTCTAGGTCCGGCGTCGGTTGCTGTCGCCTCCTCCCTGACGTCAGTGTGCCAGGGGTATAAAAGTTTTCTTCAGTCTTTCTTGCCGCGCGGTGCCCGAAGCAAAAGCAGTTCGCAAGTGCCGGTTGGCCGACTCCTGAGATTTTAGTGTTCGAATTTCAGGTCCGAAGTCTTCATTAATAGCCAAGTACCCCTTTGGGGAAACTTTTTTCTTGCTCCAGTCCGATGTCAGAAAAAGTTAATTGTATTTCTTGTGGGAAGCAAATACCTCATAAGGACTTCCATTCTTACTGTATTCCTTGCCTAGGCCCTGATCACGACGTTGCTAATTGTCGGTTTTGTGCTAGATTTAACCAACGCACTATTAAGCGTTGGTACAGTTTTGCATTTCACTATTTTGGCAGATTTAATTACGCAATGTCGTCGGATAGCCATCCGACTAACGCAATTCAAAAGAAACACAAAGAAAAGGACAGGCATCCGAGGTCCAAAACTGACGAGGCTTCTAAGCCAGTCACCGGTTTGCCGGTTCTCAGTGAGGTGCTTTCGCAGCCCCTGACGCCCACTACTTTAGAGCCGCAGGACGCTGGAAACTCGAGGTATTGGAACCTTGGAAACTATTCCCTCAGATGGGTCTGGAGTCGCTGAGCAGGCATCTGCTTCTGAGGATGTTTTCAGGCCTACACAGTTGTATGTTAACTCATACACTCCGGAGCAGCTCAGAAAAAGCTGCCTGCTTAATTCCACCATAGGAACAACAGTGCAGCCTGAGCTCATTTTCAGAAAATCCATTTGTAATACTGTACAGAAAACAAATGTTCATAACTCTTTTTAACTAAGAGCTACACTAAAAATGTAAATGTGAAAGTTGTTCAGCAGACACTGACCTTTCCAACAGTGTAAATGTTGATAGTGCATATCAAAGTAATTATTAAATATTTGGCAAGGAATGCTGATATTGTGCATATTTTTTACCTTTTTGGAAAAGCAAAGCACAATATCTTGGTCTGTGTACCATGCAGACCCATACAATTTGAATTTAATTTGTTAGTATGAATGTCAGCTTTAAAATGATACCTTAACCATTACTGTGTGATGCTGCTTTCATGAGATATTCACAGAAATATGATTAATATATTATTTCTCATAATTGATAAATAAACAAAGCATAATATCTCATCACCTGTAACAGACAGAGCCTACATATCAGTGTAGAAGTTGTGCATCTGAATGTCAGCTTCAAAATGCATAATTTGTGTGATTACCATGCTCCCTCGCAAAGATATGGGCATAATGAGAAGTATTGTAAATGTATAATTTTCATATTCGTACAAGACTAAAACTGTGATATCTGTATGTGTGTACAGTGCACACACATTTCTTTTACCTTGTTGTAAGGAGTAACAATGTCTTCAAAATGAGGTATTACTTCACACAATGAGATGCTCCCTTGGAAAGTTATTTACCAAAATATGAAAAAAATCAGTTTCCATAACCTAAGTCCGAAACAAACTGCCTATGATTACAACATACAGGCACCGTTCTTTTACCATGTTAGAACTATAAATAATCTTTTCAAAATGAGGTATTACTTAGCACATTCAGATGTTCCCTTGCAAAGTTATTTACCAAAATAAGAAAAAATCATTATTTCCATAACCTGTCCAAAACAAACTTTCATATCTGCACATGTCAAACATACAGTCACAATTCTCTCTACCTGTTAGAACCAGCAATACTGTCTTCAAAATGCAACATTACTTGGCACATTCAGATGCTCCCTTGCAAAGTTATTACCAAAATATGAAAAAAAAAAATCATAATTTCCATAACCTAAGTCTGAAACAAACTTTGATATCTGCATATGAGTACATTCTTTTACCATGTTAGAACTATCAGTACCGTTTCTTTTTCCTTCCCCGTTTTACTGCTTCAAAGTTCCTAAAGATGACATGTTTGATCTTCATAATACAAAATGGGTATGTTGCACTGAGCTGAAAAGGGGAACCTAAAGGCTCAAATCATAAAACGTAGAGAAAGTGCTACACAAGTTCACCATAATGGGAGTTTCTGTGCAAGATTAATGTTTCAAAATGAGGTATTACTTAGCATACTGACATGCTCCTTTGCAAAGTTATTTACCAAAATATGAAAAATCATAATTTTCATAACCTTAGTCCTAAACTTTATCTGTATATATGTACAGCATACACAGTTATTTTACCATGTTGTAAAATGAGATATCGCTTGGCACAGATGTCCTTCAAGAATGCAACTGCAGTCATAACATATGGGTTGTCCTGCCTCAGGCAGCCCTCGGTCGGCCGGATTCCAAAGTCTGGGCCGACGTCGGCTGATGTCGCATTTCTCTCCGTCAGTGCGGCTGGAGTATATAAGCATCAGCCGACGCCATTTTCTTCAGTCTTTCTTGCCGCGCGGTGCCCGAAGCAGAAGCAGTTCGCAAGTGCCGGTCGGTCAGCTCCTGTATTCTTCGATCCGAAGTCATCAAAAACGCTAAGTACCCCATTGGGGACCTTTTCTTGCCTCAGCCGATATCAGAAATTACTGAAAAAGTTAACAATTGTCTGTCTTGTGGTAAACAAATACCTCATAAGGATTTCCACTCTTGCGGTCTTCCTTGCCTTGGCCCAGACCACGACGTCTCGGCCTGTGTCGCCTGTGCTCGCTTCAATAAGCGCACTCAGGCGCCGGGCGGAGTTCGCTGAAGACTTCGGCGATAAATTTGCTTATACAATGCCGTCGGAACTTCCGACATCGCAGACTCCTAAGAAGCGAAAAGACCGGGACCGACATCTTCGGCCCGCGTCTTCCACAGACTCCACTCCAAAACCTACCGTGAGTGCTCCGGTTCCCCCTGAGACGGTTATTTCACCGCTCCGAACCGAAGACACCGCTTTACCGATACCTCCAATACCGGAGGCCACACTGACGCCAGTTATAGATTTTCCTCCGGATACTGAAACCGAGGAAATGCCAGAGACCATTGCTGTAGATAAGGTCACTCCTGCACGTGGAGCTGCTAGGCCTCCTATGGCCATGTCTATTAAGGCCTATACACGTGCTAAGGCAGCCAGCAAGACCAAGCACCTTACTGTTAAGGCCTTACCTCAGCCTACTCCTGAAGCACAAATTATGACTATGGCCGCAGACTTAATTTCCATGATTAGAGGTTCACAGGCCCATCCTGAGAGAGGATCCCAGCCTCCTGATAAGAGGCCCCTGGTTGAACCCTCTGACCCTATCCCTTCAGATGAAGATTCTGAGGACTCTGTTCACTCCGATGGCCAGGAAGAGCTCTTCCAGACCTATGAGGACTCGGATGCAGAGGACTCCATCCCCTCGGCCTCCCCTCCTGAGGACATTTCTTTTGGGGAAGTTCTGCATACCATGAGGGAACATTTTAAGTGGCAAGGCCAGGAATATTCTGATTCCAGAAAGCACCTTCGAACCTTCCTTAAAAAGCCCCAACACAAGCCCCTGGCTATACCTCCTGTGCTGGATGTTTTGGATGATTTATACTCTGACTCCAGTGTTACCCCGGATACTCCTCCTCCTGCTCCAGCCAAGCCAGACAGATATTATAGGGTCCCAGAAACACATTCTCATTTCTTTAGGGCCCATGCTGTTGATTTAGAAACTATTTCTCAGGGACCTAAAGGGGTTTCAGCATCCACCTCCAAAAACCCTTTGCCTTCCAACAGGGAAGCTAGGCCATTAGAGAGATGGGGGAAAAAGGTCTACACCTCCACTACTTTATCTGAGAGCTCTGAATTGCCTCTTTCATATGTTTTAATATCAGGATTACCTGTTAGATGATTTACAGAAAACATTGACCTCTCCTGAACCTTTAGACAGGAAGTCTTTGCAAGAAGCTGTACATAATTCTCAGCAAGTCAGCAGTCACTTTCTGCAGTGTGGATATGATGCATTGGAAGCTTCATGTAAGGCAGCTATGACAGGGGCGGTCATTCGTAGACATGCATGGATAAAAGAACAACCTCTACCAGATCATGTTAAGGCAAAACTTCTTGATGCACCCTTGGAAAAGAACAAGCTTTTTGGTGTTAATGCTAAAGATGTGTTAAAGTCCATCGAGGAAAAAGACAAATCAGTTCAGACGGTCAAAGATTTCCTCCAGGTTCAGCCACCCAGATTCAGCAGGAATTGGCCTTCTAAAAACTGGTCCTTTCCTAATCCTGAAAGATTTCAAAGGGGCAAAAACAGGCGTGGCCAAGGAAGAGGACAATACAGAGGTTCTTACAGGGGACGACAATGGCAACCAGCAAACCAAAGAACTGACACAGGGGTCTCCCCTGCCCCACAGGGACAATCTCAATGACTTTCCTCTACTTCCGCTGACCAAGGAGCAAATAGAAGCTTCCTTGGGAGGAAAATTATCTCTGTTTTCAGACAATTGGCACAAATTGACAAAGGACAAATGGATTTTGGACATTATAGACCAAGGTTACAGGTTCCACTTACATACCTTACCAAGAAAACAAGGCATGCCAAACCTACCAGAGGGCAGAGGCTATCAAGCAAATTTCTCTGCTTGCTCAGATCAAAGCAATAGAAAGAGTTCCACAACAAGAACAAGGCCAGAGGTTTTACTCAAGACTGTTCCTTGTTCCAAGAAAAGAAACTCAATGGAGACCAATACTGGATTTGTCCGCATTAAACACCTTTCTCATAGTACCAAAGTTCAAAATGCTGTCTCTACAGCAACTCCTTCCCATGCTGGGCAAGGGGTCTTGGCTGATTACTCTGGACGTCAAGGAGGCATACCTGCATGTCCCTATCAGACACAGCTGCAGAAGATACCTCAGATTTCCTGCAGGACCAGAACATTATCAATTCTCAGCATTGCCATTTGGCTTATCTACTGCGCCCAGAGTATTCACAAAATGCCTGGCTTCAGTAATTGCTCATTGCAGGCTCCAGGGGATCCAAATTTACCCGTACCTGGACGACTGCTTCATACAAGCGGATGACAAATTGATTTTGACAAAAAACTTGAACTATGTCATACAATTGCTACAGGCTCTGGGATACACAGTCAACTTCCAAAAGTCAAGACTTAAGCCATCCCAGCAAATAACCTTCTTAGGAGCCAATCTCGACACAGCCTCTCAAATGGCTTACCTGACAGAAGACAAGCAAGAGAAGTTAACTCATTATTTCAAAGGTTTGGCAAAACTCACCCAGATGACTGCAAGGAAATTCCTACAGGCCCTGGGTTACATGGCATCCTGCATTCTCCTGGTTCCATTAGCAAGACTACACATGAGAAGGCTTCAATGGTACCTAAAAAGCATATGGTCTCAGCACAGCAACAACCTAGAGACAACCATACCGCTCATTCCATGCCTACAAAAGGAATTCCTGTGGTGGGCCTCGGTAAGCCAGGCAAACAGGTATGTCTTTCAGAAAACCTCAGATAACACAGACCATGACCACAGACGCCTCAGACCTTGGATGGGGGGCGCACATGGAGGGCAGATGTATACAAGGACAATGGTCTCCAAAGGAAACACATCTGCATATAAACCAAAAGGAAATGCTGGCAGTAATGCATGCCATTGAGGCCTTTCGACAACAACTTCAGCAAGGCCATCTACTGATACGGACAGACAACACCACTGTGATGTGGTACATAAACAAGCAAGGGGGCACCCATTCTTACCCCCTTTGCAGACTGACAATGAATCTTTGGGAAAAATCACTGAGCCTAAACATACGGTTGCAATCCCATTTTGTTCCAGGCAAAGACAATGTGCTGTCGGACAGCCTAAGCAGGAATTTCATAGATCCACACGAGTGGAGGTTACATCCGAAAATCTTCACACAACTCACTTTGACATGGGGCAGGCCAGAAGTAGACCTATTTGCCTCCCACCTCAACCAGCATCTACAAAAATTCTGTTCAAGGACATATCATCCACAAGCTTGGAAAATAGATGCTCTTTCATTCAACTGGAACTCCCTAAAAATCTATGCATTTCCACCTCTGCCACTGATGACCACAGTATTACTAAAGATCAAAGCAGAGAGGCCCAAGGGGATCCTGATAGCTCCAGACTGGCCAAGACAACACTGGTATCAACTACTACGGAGCATATGTCACAACAAAAAGTGGGCCCTACCCCAATGGCCCCTACTTTTGACTCAACACAACTTCAAAACAGTGCATCCAAACCTTCAGACGCTGCAGCTAACAGCCTGGGAGATTCCATGAATAACCTCAATGTATCTCTCTCCAAGGAAGTTCAGCGGATATTAACAGAAGCTCGAAGACCATCCACCAGAAAGGTTTACTTAGCAAAATGGAAGAGATTCAGCATCTGGAATACCAGCAAGGGACATGATGCATCATTATTGAACATCCCACTCATCCTGGAATATTTGGCAGATATACTACAGAATGGACTCTCCTATTCTTCCATAAAGATACATGCTTCAGCTATTTCAGCTAGATATAACACTGATCCACCTGTGTTTTCACATCCTTTAAGGCAATTCCTCAGGGGAATCAAGAACATTAAGCCACCAAGAAAGGCTCCAGTGCCAGCTTGGGACCTCAACTTTGTCCTAGAAAAACTGACTCTACCTCCCTTTGAGCCAGCAGCTTCAGTGGACTTACAATTTCTCTCATGGAAGACTGCTTTCCTGTTGGCAATCACCTCAGCAAGAAGGGTTTCGGAACTACAGGCCCTAATGGCAATACCACCGTTCATAATCTTTCACAGAGACAGGGTCTCCTTAAGAACCAACCCTACTTTTATGCCAAAGGTGGTATCCAGGGTTTCTTTAAATCAAGCTATTCACCTGCCTACCTTCTTCCCCAATCCTGAGAGCAAAGGGGAAAGACTGTTGCATACCTTGGACATTCACAGACAACCGCTATTACCTGGACAGAACCAAGACCAGTAGGAAGTCTGATCAGCTTTTGTAGCTTACGCCCTGGAGTACAAGGAAAAGCAATTTCCAAACAGACTATTTCAAAATGGATTGGACATTGCATCAGATTTTGTTATTCCTTCCATGGGAAGAATGTTCCAGCCAATGTCAGACCGCACTCCACCAGAGCTACAGCCACCTCTACAGCATTCTTAAGAGTGGTGCCTACAAAAGACATTCTAGAAGCTGCTACATGGAGCTCCGTGCATACATTCTCCAAACACTACAATCTCCCTTTATACTCCAGATCCAGAGCAGGCTTTGCTTCGGTAGTCCTGCAGGGTTTGATTGCCACACCATCTCTTTCCTAGAGCATTCCTCCTCCCCCAGCTAAGATATGGTACTCAACCCATATGTTATGACTGCAGTTGCATTCTTGAAGGACATAGTACAGTTTTGTACCTACCATAAATGTAGATGTCCGATAGATATGCAACTGCAGTCGGATTTTCCCTCCCTCCATACCCTTCTATGCCTTGGGTCCACTCCTATCCCTGTTTCTCTTAGCTGGGGATATCTGTTATGGTGTATCTGTTTATTGCTTACTTATTTGTCTGGAATCCTGTTTTTGTCTTCCAATTTGATTACAGCCTTCCTTGGAGGGCACCTGGCATCTGGGGCAAGAAACACTGAAGAAAATGGCATCGGCTGATGCTTATATACTCCAGCCGCACTGACGGAGAGAAATGCGACATCAGCCGACGTCGGACCCAGACTTTGGAATCCGGCCGACCGAGGGCTGCCTGAGGCAGGACAACCCATATGTTATGACTGCAGTTGCATATCTATCGGACATGTACATTTATGGTAGGTACAAAACTGTACTTTACATGCTCCCTGGCAAAGTTATTTGGTGTAGCCAGCATACTGCTGAATGGGAACATGTAAAGAAAAAAGCAAGGTAAGGACCGCCACTCCACTAATGAACCCAGGACAGGCATGGGACTTCAGTGACAGGCAAGGCCACCTCATTTGTCCGAAAGCTGTGCTGGCTACCCACTCAGACAGCTGATACCACTGCAGTCTCACAAACTCTTTCAGTGTCAGCAGTCTGCTATACCTATGCCTTTTTCTCTTTACATGTGTTCATTCAGCAATGGACCTAAGGGGATCAAGTTCTGTATTAGTAAGCCCTTCCTGTCATTTCAACTCTACACATGCCTGAAAAGCAGACTAAAGAAAAGTATTGCAGGATGGTCACTGACATATTAGATTGTATATGGTAGCACTCTCCTGAAACAGTTCTTTCTCAGCATCCTCACCAGCTCCTTACCACAGTTATTTGCCAAACTGAGAAATATATTTTACACAACACTTTTCATAAGAGTTTTACGTACTATACTGGTACTACTTGATCATGGGTGTTTTCCATTCTTCTTACAAGCTGCATGTTACCAATCCTGCATAGCTCTCCTCACACCATTGTGGAGGTCGGTCAAGAACAACGCAATGCCCTCAGTTAGGTGAATGCCATCCCTTCTGAACAGGTGAATATCTTCCGCTGTGATGCTGTCCTGGCAGATCGTAGATCCACTGACCCTGTGCATCAAGCTATGCATGAACCCATTCTGTAAACGTCTGGCCTTTTGAGCTGCCCGTTGACTGTTTGCTGTTTTCCATACCTGTCGAAGAATTGTATCAGACCACACAAAATGACAATTTGGCCACCAAGACTTCAGGTGTTCAAAAATTGCTGTGATTTGAAACCATAGCCTTCCGAGTGGTTGACACGACATCATTCCCTCCAAGGTGCAGCACAAGAATGTCGGGCTCAGGGGAGATGGAACACTTCTCTTCAAAGAACTGCAGTACTCCGCTCCAATGCATACCTCTTCTTGCAATCCAGTATACCTTCACACTGGATGTGGGAAAGCTCAAGTTGTACCGGGTTTCAGTTTCAGAGGCATGGCTAGCAGCCCAGTTAATGTAGGAATGGCCACATACCCGCACACTCAGTTGTAGTTCTT
Organism: Protopterus annectens; assembly: GCF_019279795.1. Taxonomy (NCBI): domain Eukaryota; kingdom Metazoa; phylum Chordata; order Ceratodontiformes; family Protopteridae; genus Protopterus; species Protopterus annectens. The sequence goes on from NC_056735.1 coordinate 360,497,996, forward strand.
CTGGTCGTGAAGCCATGTCAGTGTCAGGTGGGCAAACCTGCACAGGAAAAAAAATGCAGATTACTACTGATGTTTGACAGATGTATTGGAAGACTACATATATATGTATATTATATGCTTTACCTGGTTAGCCCATCCAAATCTTCCATCCTATCCACACGGGCAGTATTCTTTGCATTTGGTACATAAGTGGTGAGGATGCTGCAGAGGTACATACCTACTACCCGTGAAAACACCAAATTACACACACTGACTGACTGGGGGGGGGGGGCACAGAAAGGGCACATGTAAATGAAAAAAAAAAAGCAGGGTAAGGACCTCCTCTCCGCTAATATACCGAGGACAGGCATGGGGCTTCAGGTCGTGGGTGTCTGAAGTGTCCCATACCTATGCTGGATACCACTCAAGACTGCTGGTAGTAGCAATGACTCCTGATTGCATGCAGTGCCAGCACTCTGCCTTACCTCTGCCTTTTCCAGTTACATGTTTCCATTCAGCAATGGACCTAAGGGATGAGGGACGGAAGTAACTTACTAATTGCTGCCCTGACCTTTATACAATTTACTACCCTGACCTACATAAATGTACTACACCTGAAGGGTGGGAGACTGATTGGAGAGCTACAGCAAGACAACATGTGAAAAGACCAAGACTGACCCAGGCTTTGTCTTTTTGCATGTGTCCTTTCCCGGTGAGAAAAAATTGCATCACAGTGGCCCCTGACGCCATGCTTACCTAGGACAGCAGCACTATGGGACTGAGCTGGAGAGTCCCCAAGTTCCCAACTGCGATGGAACATTACGGCTAGTACATAACTTATTTATCTTATGCTGCCAATTGTCGTTCTAGCCTCAACCTTGTGGGGCAGAGTCCCCAGCTACCTTACACCCTGGGTAGCTCACCAAATAGATATGCAAGTACTCTAACAGCTGAAATATGCCTCACAGATATCACCCACAAAGATAGGTGCAAATATATTTAATAGTAAAAGAGCAAGACTCTAATCAGTAACTCAACAAAATGATTTTACATGTCAAAAGCACAGGAAACCACAACAGTGTAGGACGGTCTCAAATACAGACAACATACGAGTTTGGATACTGTCATTGCCTTATAAGTAAAAAAGGCAATACTGTACAATATATTCTTCCACATACACACAAATGAACAAATTATTAATGTATACTCCTAAGAGACTCATTGTGTACTATATCAGATTACCTTGCTTTATAAGAAAAGCATTATATAGTTTATACTCTCAACACAATACAGACAGCAGACAAGGTATAATACAGACTTCAGAGAAAGTAAACAAAGAAATAGAAGTTGTACAAATGACAGAAACTGGGTGGAGGGGGGTTGCAATGACCCTAAGTGGAGAAAAACCCAAATCTGCCTTGTGCATTCATCAATGTGATAATGACTTCTACTTATGTGAATAACATCGACAGCTGCTGAGAGTTTTGCCTGAAAAGTGATGATTCAGAGCTATATTCTAACTGCACTGTGATGACATGCAAACTTATGCATGCTCTGACACAGGTGCTAATTGCTGCACATAACCTGTTGAGTAGGCAGTCATTACATTACCTTGTACAGTTATGTAGCAGACTCATTTATCAGTAAGGAGAAGACCTGAGTAATTCAGTAAAATAGTATAACACTTAAATATTGAGCCCTTCCTCCCACCTAAATTCCACAAGTGACTGACAAGGCCAAGAAAAAAACACAACATATATGGCAGCACCATGCATGTAATACTCTGCTAATAAGTTGGGAGACATCTGCAACAAATTCATTATAGGAAACTTGGCTAGAATTAGTGGCACATTTGCTATGTGAAATGCCAGCAATAAATAACACCATTTCTGCAGGTCAAAATCATACAGAAATGGCTATCTTCTTAGAACCAAGTACTGGCAGGAAATACAGGAACTAATAGTCAAATCATGTTTCCTTTATATACTGTACCTTAGAGCAGGTAATATACAGAGAGAGAGAGAGTGAAGGTGGAGGTGTCTGAATTTACATTAAAATACATATCACGTGCCTGGTCAAACAGGACAATGAACTTGAGCTTCTCAGTCTTCAAATGACCATCAGCCAAATACCATGCCACTTCCTTGCAAGCTATAGGTCCCCCTCTATGAGTTAGGAACTCTGTGGAAACACTATAGCCATATAAAAAAGTAGTGTTAGACAAGGAAAAAAAAAAATCAGCGAAAAAGTTTTGCCAAAGTGTCACGAGCACCCTGAGCAATATCCCAAGCAAGCAACAGGGGCAAAAGCCTACCACCTCACACAGTAACCAAGTTAACCACTGTCTTAGATACTATGAGAGTAAGACAAGCATCTATATAACCTAATATTCTAGTCATAGGTGACTCTGTACTGAGGCATGCAGCTACACGGCAAACCAGCCACTCAGGATGGGTTACCTAAGATAGCTCTTCTAAGTGAAGGCTGCAAGTAAACCAATCAAACTGCAAAACATGAACTAATTGCTGAACACAATGTAGGTTCACTGACAGGACGCAGCTTGGAAGTGGATGACATAATGGTAAGAATGTAGGTGGACATCCTATGTATGCAGAGGACAAGATGGAAGGGGGGCACTACAGCAAAGCCACTTGGCTTGGGATCAAGTGTCTACTACTCAGGAGGATAGAGTAGAAAAGGTGTGTAACCTGTGGTGAGGGAGAACCTTCAGAAGACAGTAAGGGACATCATCAGAATGAATGATAGGTCGAGATTATGAAAACTGACCTATTTCCCACAGCAGGGTTGTGTTAAGGAGGAAGAGTGCATTCAGACAGCACTTGCAGCACTGATCGTAGAATCCTCCTCAAACAGCTCCTGATGCTTTTTAATAAACACATGCAGTCAGACATAATATCTATCTGAGCTTCACTCTTCACAGGAACCCAACTTCAACAGTTTGCTAGGACTATCACCCTACCCCAACAGAAATATATACATCAGAAACTTACCAAGATACTTTAACAAAATATATACAAGATATTATTACTTATTGACACATGAAGCAAGGAAAACTACAGCTACTAAGTCAACTCATATTCAGAGATGCAAGCTGCCATCACTGCAATGTGAAAAAAGTAAAGTGAAGCATTAATTAGCTTAACTATAACCACTTGGTAGTAAAGAACAAAAGCATTTAGTTTCTTTGAGAAAATGCTATCCAGGAAGTATAGCAATCCCCACTCATTTGACATGATATCATTTTTCTGTAAAATTAACATTTCAGGCAGTATTGCTGTAACTTATCCACCAGGGTAATGTTAACAAAAGGAGACAGGCTCCTGAAACATACAGGGAAGCAACACACTATTTTCTGTTAGTGGAACAACTACATAAACTGGTGTAAGTTGCAAACTCATGAGCAGTATCAGTCTGGGACAGTGTTACACTGACTACTGAACATAAGCATATTTGACAGATTTGCACAGCCAAAAAATATTGGGAATCAGTACAAAGTACACTTTTTCATGATTAAAGAAAAATCAATACACCAATGACTGAAGCCTTTATGAAACGGAAGCATTAGATTAAATGTTTTTCTGTAATGTCACACATGCCTATTGGTTTCTTCCAACTTGTCCATGAACACGTTCACTCTTCTTACCAATCATACTACAGAAAAGTAAGCATGAGGAAAAAAAAAACATTACTTCCCCTACTGCCTTGTAGCCCATTCTACCTTCCTTGTCATAAACTAAATCCAGTTATGCTCAACATCCCAGTGCCAAATTTCTTAAAAAAAATTCTCCTTAGTACTTTCCACACATAAAAGGCACATCCATTAGCAAGGACTTTCAAAAGTCACCTATGTCCTGTTCACCAGTCCATTGGCATGTAATCTTTTTGCCACACATCCTCCGCCACTTATGTGAATGCTCTAATTGTGACCCTGAAATTCACATTTTTACATAAGGGGGTTGTGAGAAGTGAACCCACTTCCGCAAAACTTGGGGTAGTATATTTCAGTCGAGGGGTCAACTCAGCAAAACAGACTTGAGAAACTGGTTCCTGATAAAAAGGACTAAGCTATTCGATCACTGCCATGAACATACTTTTCAAAACTTTATGAAATCAAGTGCCGATCAGTACCGCAGATGAGCACATTTCATTCATTCTTTCAGTGTGTACAAATGAAAGGATGATTTCTACTAAAGTTAAGACAATTTTGCTGCCCTGTTGAGCTACTTTAACCTGCAATGCAATTAAGTGCTATCTTTGGAAATGTCATTCAAAAAAAAAAAAAAGGTGCAGCTGTGTATTTTTTCTGGGAAACAAGCGTTAAAACAGTTCAATAATGCTAGAGTGTCATGCTCTACCTGTTTGCTGACTGCTGTGGCTGGCTCAGTGAGGCTAGAGGCTCTATGCTTCAAATGGTGATCAATACTGCAAACCAGCAAATTTATTTCATTCTTTCATTCAGTGTTTGTAAATGAAAGAATGAATGATTTCTATTAAAAGATAATTGCTACAATTTCATGTTTGTGAGAAATTATGGAGTTGTATGAGAGGCGCTGGAAAACACGAAGGTTCACAGAGAGCTAACTGCAAGGTTTAACTGCTAGCTTCGGCAATGTCATTCAATTAAAAAAAAAAAGTTGCATCTGCGTATTTCTGTTTTTCTGGCAAACTAACATGGCTGGCTCAATGAGGCTAGAGAAGCTCCATGCTTCAAATGCCAATCAATACCACAAACAAGCACATTTCATTCATTCTTTCATTCAGTGTTTACGAATGAAAGAATGAATGATTTCTACTAAATGTAAGACTGTTTTGCTGCCCTGCTGTGCTACCTTAACCTGCAAGGTTAAGTGTTATCTTTGGCAATGTCATTCAGACAAAAAAAAAAAAAGTTGCATCTGTGTATTTCTGTGCTTCATTTTCTGGAAAACCAAGTCTAGACTATTTCAAAACCAGGAATCACCTAGCTATAAGTTAATTGTACATTGCAAGTGAAAAAAGCACTCCCTTTTATCAGTAATATTTTTACCGTAGCTGTAGCTGAACCAGGAACTTCTTGGCTATAGCTGCCACGAGAAACTCCTTGTAGCTCTGGTGGTCCGTGCAATCCCTGAGTGCCCAAATTAAATAGAGGGATCCAGAAACAGGTAAAATCTCCAAATATTAGAAAGAAAGGAAATACCTGCTGCTAGACCTATTTGGGGAAAACAAAAGAAAATAATGTTGGGGGTGGAGGTGTTACGCAAGTGGTGACTTGGATTGCAAGAATCCGATTGGCTGCCACCACTTGCTTTAGCAACTACTTTGTAAGTGGATTTTCTACTAAAAGTTCAATGTGACCTTAATGTAAAAACATGCTGAATCGTAACTGCATAAGATAAATTACAAGTTCAGTTACAGTTTCAGCGTGTTTTACATTAAGCTAAACTACAGATCTACAGTACATTTTCTCACGATTGTGGAAGGCACTCTGGGGGTAACAGCTTGCAATTAGTATCTTCTCATGGCGCACTTGGTGTTGAGCACACAGGCGCCATGAGAAGGTACTCTGGGTTAATGAGTTAAAACAACTTCAGCTTCAAAGGCAAAGACTAAAGCACCTCTAAAGACAAAGAAACAAGTTCAACAGCTGGACAGGCCTCCATGCCTCAAAAACAGATGCTGAAAATGGCCGAAGACCTAATTACTTTGATCAGGGGTTCCCATCCCCCTCCTGATAAGAGGCCTAGGCAAGAGACAGAATATGAATATTCAGATCAGGTTTCCATTTCTTCTGATTCCTCTTCTGATCAAGAATACCCTTCCTCCCTATGAGGATTCTGATGCTAAAGAATCTGTCCCTTCAGCCTCTCCTCCTGAGGATTATTATTTTGGGAAACTCTGCATACCATGAGGGAGTATTTCCACTGGGAGAGCCAAGATTATTCAGAATCTAAGAAAAGGCTCAGACTTCCTTTTACTACCTCAGCACAGGCCCCTTTCTTTTCCACATGTGTTAGACATTGTAGATGTATTTTCAGAGTCCAGTCTGACTCCTGACTCTCTACCTCCAGCTCCTGTTAAGCCAGATAGATACTACAGGGTTCCTGATTCACATAAATTTCTTAAGAACCCTGCTGCTTACCCAGAAACTCTCTCAGGATCCCATAGGGGTCAAGGCTTCCACTGCAAAAATCCCTACCCCCTCTGACAGAGATTCTAGGGCACTGGATAGATGGGGGGAAAAATTTACACTTCTGCTACCTTGGCTATAAGGGCTTTAAATTGTTAGTTTCATATGCTTAAATACCAGCAATATATTATGTCTCTGCTTAAACAGAAAATGTCGATAAATTCTGATTGTGCAGAAAACAAAGAAATGCAGGATTTATTGCATGCAGCTGAACAAGTGGGAAAGCATACTTTGCAATGTGGTTTTGATTCTCTGGAGGCCTCCTGCAGGGCCGCTGTTATGGGTTCTGTCATTAGGAGGCATGCTTGGTTAAAGGAGCAGAATCTGCCTGATGTTAAAGCAAAATTATTAGATGCTCCGTTACAGCATGATACTTTGTTTGGTGTTAAAGCAGAAGAGGTGTTGAAGAAAAGGGAGGACAAAGCTAAATCTATGCAAACAGTCAAGGCTTTCTTACAGGTACAGCCTCCAAGAATTTAGCAGGCACTGGCCTACAAAGAATTGGTCCTTTCCAGTGTCAGACCACAAAGAGGCAGATACAGACGCCCTAGAGGCAGATCCTAGCCCCAAGGCTCATATAGGTCTAAACAATGGGGTACTTCTACCTCCAAAAGCAGAGAAGACAAATCACAGCAATACAGGAAACAGTCCCAATGACTTCCCCCTGCCTGTGCCAAGCATTTATCTTCTGGCAGCAGCTTTAGGGGGAAAACTAGCACTTTATTCTCAAAATTGGCACGCAATAACCCAGTAAAATGGGTCTTGGATATAGTGTCACAAGGCTACAGATTTCACTTTCACACCCTGCCAAGGGAAACGGTTTGCCAGACCTGCCAAAAAATCAGTGGGCAGAGGCACAAAAGCAATTGTCATCCCTCATGGACATGAGGGCTATTCAGCAAGTACCACAGCAAGAGCAGGGACAAGGATTTTACTCAAGGCTGTTCTTGGTGCCCAGAAAGGACAAAGCCTGGAGACCAATACTGGACTTATCTATTCTAAACACGTATCTGGATATTCCAAGATTCAAAATGTTGACTCTGCAGCAGCTTCTGCCCGTGCTGGGCAAGAAGGCTTGGCTTGTGACTTTAGACCTAAAAGAGGTATACCTACATGTCCCAATCAGACAGTCATGCGGAAGATACCTCAGATTCATAGCTGGCTCAATGCACTACCAGTTCTCTGCACTGCCCTTTGGCTTATCTACTGCGCCCAGCGTCTTCAAAAAATGCCTGGCTCCAGTAATTGCATTTTGTAGACAGAGGAATACAAATATATCCATACTTGGACGACTGCCTTATTCAAGCAGAGAACAAGGACATTCTGCTAAAGCATCTGGCGTTTGTAAAAAGATTACTAACATGCCTAGGGTACACAGTAACCGAAAAGAAATCAAAACTAGTACCCTCTCAAGAGATAATATTCCTGGGTGCAAGCTTAAATACAACTGCCTAGATGGCTTATCTCAGGCCAGACAAACAAAGGCAACTGACTAATTATTTAAAAATGTTGGCAACAAAGACCCATTTATCTGCAAGAAAAATTCTGCAGGCTTTGGGCTTCATGGCATCCTGCATTCTGCTAATTCCATATGCGAGACTGCATATGAGGAAACTTCAATGGTATCTAAAGTGTTTGGACTCAACATTGCCACACCCTGGAAACAACCTCATTCCTTGCTTACAACAGGAGTTTCGATGGTGGGCAAAGGCTTGTTACCACAAGCAGCAGCAGCCATTCACTTTACCCACAGCCAGGCAGATATTAACAGATGCATCAGATTATGCCTGGGGGGGCTCACATGGCAGGTAGATGTATTCAGGGCACATGGTCCGCAAGCCAAATGCATCTACATATCAACCAACAAGAGATGCTAGTTGTTCAGAATGCCATGACAGCCTTCAAGGATCTACTTCATCTGGGACAACTACTAATAAAGATGGACAATACTGCATTCATGTGGTACATAAGCAGGGAGGCACTCATTCCTACCCCCTATGCAGACTAGCCATGACTTTGTGGGACAAAGCATTGACTTACCAAGTACATCTGCAGGCACAATTCCTGCCAGGAAAGATGAATACTCTGGCAGGCGAACTAAGCAGAAACCTCACGGAACACCACAAGTGGAAATTGGATCCGCAAGTCTTCAGCATAAGGAATTGGGGATGCCCGGACATAGATCTATTTGCCTCCCCTCATAACTGCCAATTACAGAGATTTGCACAAGGACTTATCACAAGCAAGCATGGAAAGTGGATGTTCTATCTTTCAGCTGGAAAAACTTGGCAGTGTATGCCTTTCCTCCACTGCCTCTCCTCCCCAAGGTACTCCTAAAAGTCAGACGAGAAGCCAAAAATGATACTGATTGCCCCAGACTGGCCCCGCCAGCACTGGTACCCAATCCTAAGTTACTTAGCTCAATACCCAGCCTGGACATTACCTCAAATTCCTCACTTACTGTCCCAGCGCAACCATCAGATCCTGCACAGCCAACTCAAGACCTTAAATCTGGCAGCATGGCTGATAATGTAGTCATTCAAAACACACCTCTCTCTAAAGCGGTGATGGATGTTATTTTGGAGGCCAGGAGGCCTAGTACCAGAAAATCTTGTGCTGAAAAATGGAAGAGATTCTGTGCTTGGAACCAGGCACAAGGGATTGACACGACTGTACCAAATATTCCTCCGATTTTGCAGTACTTAACTGAGATACTGGACAAAGGCCTATCCTTTTCTTCAATTAAAATTCATGCCTCTGCCATTTCAGCTCATTACAATACAGAGCCACCTATTTTTTCTCATCCTTTATTAAGGCAGTACCTCAGAGGAGCCAAAAACTTACAGCCTCCAAGGAGATCACCAATATCTGCATGGGACCTCAATTATGTCTTTGAAAAACTCACCCTGCCTCCTTTTGAGCCAGCCACTATAGCTGATATACAATTTTTATCATGGAAAACAGCTCTGCTCCTAGATATAACCTCTGCAAAACGAGTCTCAGAGCTGCAGGGACTCATGACTATGGAACCTTTTATCATTTTCCATCCAGATAGGGTTTCTCTGAGGACAAACCTGACATTTATGCTTAAGGTAGTGTCCAGTGTGGGCCTTAATCAAACTATTCATTTGCCTACCTTTTACCCAAGCCTACGGAATAAGGGTGAGAGACTTCTGCATTCTTTGGACATACACAGCTGCGCTTCTACTTGGACAGAACCATAGCTTTCAGAAAGACTGAGCAATTACTAGTGGCATATGCTGCAGGAACACAAGGAAAGGCCATCTCAAAGCAGACTATTTCAAAGTGGATAGGCCACTGCATTCGTTTCTGCTATTCACAACATGGCAAATCAGTGCCTAAGGGCATTAGGCCACATTCAGCCAGAGCAGCAGCCACTTCAGCAGCCTTCCTCAGGAGTACCAACCAAAGACATTTTAGAGGCTGCAACCTGGAGTTAAGTGCACACTTTTACAAAGCACCATCACTTACCACTCTAAATCCAGGGCAGGCTTTGCCACTGCAGTTCTGCAGGGCCTCATAGCCGCTCCTAATCCTATTTAACTCCAGCCTCCTAACCTTAGCTTTGGGTTTCAACCCAGTTGTAATGACTGCAACAGTGAAACACGAACATAGTACAGTTGTGTACTTGCCCTAAATGTAGATGTTTGAGTGCATTCACTGTTGCAGTTCAGGTTACTCTCCCACCATCCCCCTTATCTTTGCTGGAACTTATCTGTACTTCTCTATTCTGTACAAGCTATGTGGTGTATTTGCTTGTAGATGAAGGAAAAATTTACCTTGGTGCATGCATGCTTTATTGACATATTTTTAGCCTACCCTTTTGGGGGCACCTGACATCTGGGGCAAGAAAAACTGAAGAAAATGGCGTCTGCTGCATCTTTTATACCCCTGGCGCACTGACGTCAGGGAGGAGGCGACAGCAACCGACGCCGGACTAAGACTTTGGAATTCAGGCCAACTGTGGGTAGCCTGCCAGCAGGATAACCCAATTGTAATGACTGCAACAGTGAATACACTCTAACATCTACATTTATGGTAAGTACACAACTGCACTATACCCTTACTTGGACAACTGTCTTAATTCAAGCAGAAAACAAGGGCATTCTTCAACATCTGGCATTTGTAAAAAGACTACCAACATGCCTAGGGTACACAGTAAATGAAAAGAAATCAAAACTAGTACCCTCTCAATACAAAATTCCTGGGTGCAAGCTTGAATACAACTGCCCAGATGTTTATCTCATGCCAGACAAAGGCAACTGACTACCTATTTCACAATGTTGGCAACAAAGGCCCAGTTATCTGCAAGAACAATTCTGCAGGCTTTGGGCTTTATGGCATCCTGCATCCTACTAATTCCATATGCAAGACTGCATATGAGGAAACTTCAAAGGTACCTAAAAAGTGTTTGGACTCAACATTGCCACAGCCTGGAAACGATGATTGCTCTCATTCCCTGCCTGCAACAGGAGTTTCGATGGTGGGCAAAGGCTTGTCACCAGAACAAGGGACAGCCATTCACATTACCCCCAGCCAGGCAGACACTAACAATGGATGCATCAGATTATGCCTGGGGGGCCCACATGGCAGGAAGATGCATTCGGGGCACATGGACCTCAAACCAAATGCATCTACATATCAATCAGAGATGCTAGCTGTTTAAAATGTCCTGACAGCCTTCAAGGACCTACTTCAACCGGGACAACTGCTGATAGACAACACCACGGTCATGTGGTACATAAACAAGCAGGGGGGCACACATTTGTACCCCTTTTGCAGACTAGCTATGACATTGTGGGACACGGCTTTGACTTACCAAGTACATTTGCAGGCACAATTCCTGCCAGGAAAGGAAAATAGTTTGGCAGACGAACTAAGCAGAAACCTCATGGATCCCCACGAGTGGCAGCTGGATCCACAAGTCTTCAGCATGATTACAAGGAAATGGGGATGCCCGGACATGGACCTTTTTGCCTCACTTCACAACCACC